>NW_027223322.1:3346069-3439276 GCF_030449975.1 Polyergus mexicanus | reverse complement strand
AAGCAGTGGTATCAACGCAGAGTACTAAATTTCGGAACGTTGTTTGACATATATAGAAGGTTTTTATATATTTTAATTTCTTTAGCATGGCAGAGTTCGTACGATTAAGATCGGATGATTGTGTTGTACGGATGTGTTCTTTTTTACTTTTTTTTGTTTACTTTTAATGTCTAATCATTTTTTTCTTTTGTAATATTTTCATACGGATAACGTGTTTTCATACATATAATGCAAATAACCACTCGAGGCAATTCCTTGGAAAAGAACTGCGCTGGCTGACTGCGTAGAAACGTATTTTTTTAAATCGAAATTTTGCACAATTTTGTGTGTTACTCAAAGTCTCAGAAAAGATTGCAAAGAACTGCAATATGCTTTTAATAACTGTTTTTATCTCTATACAAAAACATTATTTATTATTAAAAAAAAAAAAAAAAAAAGAACATTTTATCTCTCGATATCTTTGAAACAATGTGATATAATTTAGGAGAAAATTAAAATTAAAAAAAAAACGTATAAAGTTTCTAATATTTATTTTAGCTATTCGATGACTCGTCTAAAAAAAAGAGATAATAGTACATGTATTGTAATCCACTCTGAGATTTTCGAATGCCGTCCGTTGTCGCGCATTGAAAGGAGTAGTTCAACTTTCGTAAGTTTTGTGCAACGCTTTGAAATTCACACAAGTGTGAGTGCGAGTTTAATTAGCATCCTCCGATCGTTCTCGACGGCACGGCCGATGAGAAGCTAACTGATTCAGCTGAGAGATAAATAATGAGAGCCAATGGCAGAGCGGCAATATGTCGTCTCGACTGCGAAGCAGTTCTCTAGACGAGGTCGGACGGGCTCACTTATGAAAATTGTGCAGTAGCAAAATAAGCCTCTCTCTTCCTTTCGTCATCTCGGAATCTACTACTTTATCGATATCCACCTTTGTGTTCACGCGACTGTGAGAAAAAAAGAATTTTTCTTTTAACGCACTTTACAATTGGTCGCGATATATTCCAAGTTCCACGTAACATAATACCGCTTTAGTGCGTCTCGTTAACAAAAATTGGCTGTCTTTAATCGATAAATCGACACACCGCGTATGAAAAAAGAAGGAGGTATCGCGCGAATTCTCATCGGATCCTCGATCTGCGGATGATCAACGATTTAATAGATGCTCCCCTCCTGATGGCATTTCGATTGAGTTTTATTATTTCGTTTCCACGTTGTATCTTACATATTATGCTTGTTACGTCTAAGGATCTCTTGAGCATGGCATTTGCGAGCGAGTGATCAATATCGAGCAATCCAAGCATCGCCAGGCGCACAAAGATCGTCGTTCACTCTGGCTGAGATCGAACAGAGAGACGCGCGAGACAATTTACTAAACTCGAAAAGCAAATTTGTGCGTCTGACTTTGCGGCGATGACATGAGTGATGGCATGTTTTTTCAGTTGGTAACAATTCTAGATGTATAACATATTTTTTCACGGACGTATTTCCAACGGTGAGGACTTTCTATTGAATATCGAGCAGAGACGTTTTGAAAGCCAAATTAAAATTACTTAAAAATTGTTTTATTGTTGCCTGATATTATAGTATCAGAAAGATTTGACAACTTTCCGTAAAAAATATCGCGTTTTCAATCTTGTTTCACATAATTGCTAAATATGAAGAAAAAAATTTGCAGCATACATTTGTCATGTTATCTAACGATAAGTAAATGATCTCACAGATGGAAATTGATTGTCCTGATATTGTTGACGTCATTAGCCTCCGAATTACCTATACGAGTGCGCACTAATTGATTCCCCGATCGTTATTTACAGACGTAAGAAGAAATGTATCAGATACATGGGGGAGGGAGGAGATGGCGACGGTGAAGCCGACGGCGAAGTCGAGGACGATCATTCGGAGGATAATCTGGGCAGCGTAGGTGAGGCGGGAACTCCTGAGGAAGATGAATCCCTCAGCAGTCCCGGGGGTCTGTCCGCGTTGTCTAGTCTGGCGAGTCCTTCGCTGGTCTTACCATCGCCCTCGAGTCTGTCCAGCCCGTGCCCGTGTCCTTTAACGCCTCCGGTGCCACCGCCGCCCTTGTCGAACACGAGCCAACCGTCGCACAATCAACCGACAACGACGGCGGCGGCAGCAGCGATGGCTGGAGTGACGACAGCGGCGACGCAACAACCAGTTCCACAACCCCATCGCAACCCCGTCGGCACGAATCCTCATGACATCAATAATCCGCTCAGCGTGAACCAGTTGACCGGACAGTGTATAAAGAGCGAGCCCGCGCCCTCGGGCCCCTCCAATCCGGCGATCAGCGTCACGTAGCCCCGGCCGGACCCACATGACCGAACTGTTGCTACATGCGGTGTCATCTACGGGGTCCGTCTACGTGTGCGCGCGATAAGAAAGCCGGATGACGAGGTGATGAGAGATCGGCGGTTAAGAGGAACTTCCCCATCGTCACGGGCAGGTTTTCATTTTTGTTTTAAGAGGGGAGTTTTCGTTTCACCGCCGATCTGATCGGGAGGGACCAGAGTTTTAGTATTTTCAGAAAAACACTTGAAGATAGTCCGAGGGATCGCTCAGAATAATAGTTGATCGTGCTTTAATTGTGAGAATTGAACGCGGTCTGCACGATCTAAGCAGCATCGTTAATGATCCAGATCGGGGCATAAAAAATCGTCGATCGCCGCCTCGTCATTGCGAATGATGGTGTTGCCTTCGGTCGTTTTCTCCTGGCATAGCCTCGCTCTTATACATTCGCCGAAGTACAGGTCATCCAGTGTCCGATATATACACAAAGTCGGGAATAAGAATCAAGACATTATATACAATATGTGTAACAAACGAATAAAAACAAATACGATACAGAAATACTCAGGACCAAGTATTTGGCTGTAGTCACCCGCTGGGTAAAAAGAAAAAAGTGTGAGCGAGATGCGTAAGCGAGAGAAAATATGTATGCGTGCGTGCGTGCGTGCGTACAAAGCTAGGGAAGAGCAAAAGGTGCACGTCTAGCTAATAATGTGACTGAAAGAAGGACTCGTTGGAGGTGCATGTGACGCAGCTTGTAGTCCTTGTTATGTTGTGATGCCAATGACTGAAAGGTCATGTTCCTGTGCCAGCTACTATACTCTAGAGAAGTAATTGTGTCGCGAACAAGTAGCCAAGAGCGAAGAGATGGAAGAGAGAGAGAGAGAGAGACGTAAAAAAAGAAAGAAAAAGAACAGAACGGAAGTCGCGTATGCGATGCGTTTTATTGTCATTTAATTATTCGACCTCATCTCTCACACATAGGTGTCGAAATACCTATCCTCTATGTATATGTAATTTGTTATTTTTTTAAAAGTCTATACACAGTGCGGTTGATTAGCGTGTAAGATATCCTTAATAATCCGAATCCCTGCTCACTTATTCGAATACTTTTTCCTCGAATATCTCTCTTTCTTCTACATATACACATCCTTTCTTTTCTTTATTATAATATTTTATTATTTGGAAGTGATGCAATGCGATTGGCATATGATTTTATATCATAAGTCTCTTTTGCGCATGAGTCTTTTTTACAAAATATAATAATGCTATTATTTATACGTATTAACATTGATAATACGTATAAAATAAAACATATTATATCTTTAATATCCTCTATTATTGCTATCATAATTGATTTAATATCGCTTAAGATGTTTACCCTTCGATTCTCTCGTGATTTTAGTCGTCAACGCGACAAACTTTCGACTGAACGAAGACAATAACCGCGATAAATAAAAAAAATATATAAGAAAAAAGAGAGAGAGAGAGAGAGAGAGAGAGAGAGAGAGAGAAGACAAAGGGTCGAGAAACGCGGGTACAATTTTTAATACAAGGATCGAGACGACTTCATTGAGTCGTTCGCGATTACTGTACAAAAAATGACGTGTTTTGGAATCCTACGATTATCTCGTAATTAATTTGTTTCTTTTTTGTATTTCTGTGTTTCTTTCTCTAGGAGAATAATTTCTGCTCATCCTTTCCTTATCTCACTCTTATGTGCTAACATGACATATAATAGCGACATATACGGTTAAAAAATTGGTTCAACTTAAGGATTAATGTCAATTTGTAATTTGTGCGTCGGAGAAATATATGTCTCTTTCAAATCGTTTTAGGAAGAAAATTTCTATTATTGGAA
Organism: Polyergus mexicanus; assembly: GCF_030449975.1. Lineage (NCBI taxonomy): Eukaryota > Metazoa > Arthropoda > Insecta > Hymenoptera > Formicidae > Polyergus > Polyergus mexicanus. The sequence continues at coordinate 3,435,108 of NW_027223322.1, read as the reverse complement.
CAATCACACGCATCTCTCGGCAATTACTGGATTTTAAGAAGAAAATTGTATGATTATACTCCTTCTGTTAAACAGAATTTATTCTATTTGAGTATTCTTTTTATTTTTTCTTTCTTGCCTTTATTTCACATTTTGCGAATGTTAGAATAATGCGCATTTTTGTCGTTACGCGCAAAATAATGTTACATTTTTATTCGCAACTATCGACAGTTTTTTTATGAATTAATATTTTATTATATATCTTGTTTACCGCGGTGTAACGTGCAAATGTGAACGAAAAGGCCTTTCTGACAATGGACGGTAAAATGAACAAATCAAGAATGCGAGTTATTGTTCTAAAAAAACTCTAACACACAAGCGAATGTTTTAAATGAAACAGAGGTTGTGAATTGTGCGATAAAAGATCGTCTATTTTATTCTTGCCCATTTTTCTATTGACCTTGCTAGTTTTTTAAATTTTTTAGTCTTTTATCGGTTTGTGTGATATTTGATAAATTCAATATTTTACGTCTAAATTTTGCAGATTCGATATTTTATTTTATATAGTGAAAAAGCAATAGAAGGCCTTTTTAAATATTTTTGCAATAGAGCTCATTCGCGCGCACGCTCGATAATATTCTCAAGAATCTTGAATCGCACAATTTCGAGAGGTCAAGTATATATATAAGCGCGACACATTGTTAGAGATTTGGTTCTGTTTCGTTGTGCGACATATTTCGGTGCAATTTTAATCTTCCTTTATTATATTACCGGCCAAAAGAGGTAAAGCGCAGCATAATGGGTCCTTTACAACAGTTGTTCTGCGAGCGTTTATTTCAGAGGGAGTGCAGTTTCTCTCTTGTACATAAAAAAAAAAAATATGTTTTATAAGATGCATTTGTTGCGACGCATGGGAAAGTGCAATGGAGATGCCAACGAGATAGTGTCGAGATCGCGCGTGTTTGTGCGCCACAAAACGGAAGCGTTGACGTTACGCGCGAATGTGTGCGGACGTCGGTGAAAATGTTTTCTTTTTCCTCTCTTCTTTCCCTTCCGCAATATGTTCTTCTTTTTTTTTCCTCTTCCTTCTCTTCTTTTTTTAACCGACTGAATCGCACGGTGTACGTCCGTGCACGGCGAAGATCGCGACTGTAGAAACGCGTCGCTGAATATAGCAGCAAAACTAAACGTGCCATAACAACACCATGCCAATATTAATGATAATACGCATATTGTTTTTTTTTTTTTATATTATGATCCATTCGACCTTGTTCTGTCAGTCGTAAAGCATCAGGCCCATCGATGCGAATATGTCCTTTCTTACCCTTGTCCTTTTCGTTCACCCTTTTAGCTTCATCCATCCTTTCTTTCACATCCTTTTTCACTTTCTTCGTTTATCGATCGAACTGGTTACATAGACTGAAAGCGGCATTTAATATGAATCTTCTTGCGAACGTAACGCAAGTCTCATTTTGATCTCCCTCATTAAAACGTTATCGCGTTGGAAACGACACGAAAAAACGGATTTACATATAATACATGAAGCTCTCAAACTTAACAAAGAAGTAAAGTAACTGTGGACTCTCGTGAGTACAAGAATGTTCGATCGAGAAACCAAAGTATCTATCTATTATCTATCTTCCTATCTATCTACCTACCTGCTTACTCCTCGAACAAGTACGGGACAAGGACGATCAGCGACGTCTCACGAGAGACGAATACGAGAGAAAAGGAAATGGCGGAGACTTATCACCACTACTGGTTGTACTGACAGACGTAGCCACTACTACAAGAAAACAAGACTCGCAAAGTCGTGCGATGTTTGAATATTGTATGCGACGGTGAGGAGGGTGACGCGAACAGTCTCTTCGATGGACTACCTTTGGAAATGAGGATTTGTGAAACTCTTCGGAGAAAATATGTCCGCTCGCGTCTCACCTGCCTCCCATTTCACTTTGCTAGAAACGAGACAACATCACGTAGGATTCGGCAGCGGACTACTCAGAGACGCAAAAGCGTCTTCGTGTTTTTTTCGAGGATGCGTATTAAAGGGAAGGAGAGGAGAGAGAGAGAGAGAGAGAGAGAGAGAGAGAGAGAGAGAGAGAGAGAGAGAGAGAGAGAGAGAGAGAGAGAGAGAGACGTATCTTCGGGACGCAGAGTAAATAATCTTTGGCGGGCAAACTCGCTCGATACGGCCTAAAGTCCGCTCGAGAGGAGATATCGAGATTCGCTCATAAAGTCCGCAAGGAAATGACACTCCCTTTCCAAGGTGATGGTGACGAGAGGACAATCAAGATCCGCTCGAACCGACCTGTCCCAATTCGGTGCTCGTGTCTCGCTTCAGAGGAGTGGTTGTACTATATTGTAAAGTATCAATCGACAGTTATCAGCTGCGTTGTACAGTGTTTTCTAAGTATCTAGGTTGATAGCGTGAGAAGAAAAAGGAACATTGTATTTACACTAATAAGTGATCTGTATCAAATTCATTCTCGTATAGTCTGTACTCCTACTCATGTAGATGCTAAAAGTGATTTGTGTCATAAAGAAAACCTATAAATAAAATTAGCACTTTGAGAACGTTGTTCGGCCGCGTGTACAAATTCTTTCCACCTTTTCCACTCATTCGTCTTTCGGCTGTAAAATATAAGGAAAGATTTTATTTCAGATCATAAGAATATTTTTTCACACGGATTAACGATTTTTGTATTGCGTATACCACACAAAAAAATCTGACTAGAAAACGAATTATTGTTCGCATTTGGATGGACAAATGTCTCGCGCATCCGAAAAGAAATGCAGGCTCAACACATTGATTGCATTTAGAGTGTACACATTTGGCCGTTTAAGATTGCAGTTGGCCACAAAAATCCCGGCCATTTTTGCGACACTGCTGCATCTAAACACGCAGGCGGCCCCGTCGTAGGCGAATCTGCCCCGATCGTTTCTCGCGCACGGGTCGAACATATAGAATTTACCATAGTGCTGCATAACGGCTACCGCCAAATTGGTCGTGTGCAGTATCCCGGCGCAATTCGTGCGAAAAAACATGGCGAGCGCCTCAGACAGATCGAAGGTATGGAGTATCCCCGCGGCGGTATGATTGTGAACGTGGATGGTGGCCCGGAGATCGCCAACGATGAACACCGTGAGCAGTTCGCTGGGTGAGAGATTCCTGGCGTTCACGCGAGCACAACGTGCGCTGTCCGAGTACAGTGAATCGCCGTATTTAAGCACGGCGTCGATCAGCTCGGGTGTCCATGTAGACGGCACATGTAGCAGTCCGACTATAATGGCGATCGCCGCGATCGCCGTGCTCTGGTGACCTCTGTTCCTCAGGCCGAAAACGCGATGACACATGTGCAGGCTGCCGCATAGAACATCGAGCTCCTCCTCCACGACGGTATACTGGTTTAGTGGCTTCACATCCAACGAGGCGATCTTCTTCGCGGAAATAATCGGCGCGAGTGATGCACTATGATCGAAATGAAACCGGAAACCAGCTGGACACGGCAAGGGTTTTATCACAGCAGTCTTTACAATCACCCGACAGATTTCAAAAGTCCCATATCTCTCGTGCGGATCGATGCTTGCGAAGATTGCATCGTACAAAGGTTCTATGCAGGCGAACCACATCGTGCATGAAGTTCCATGAGGATCTGGCAGACCTTGGTCGCTTCTCGCTTTAGGATTGTACATAAAATAGACACCCAAATCCTTCCAAATAGCGAGCATACCGCGATCAATTGCTAGAATGCCGGCACGGTTATTCTGGAAGAATTCTTGTAGACCTTTCTCAAGTAAAATCGGAGGCGGAGGTGGCAGTCGTCCTCGTCGAATTTCCCTCTTGTCTCTGTCGTTCTTTGTTTTGTCTTCTCGTCCTTTCTTCTTTTCCTCTTCTGTATCGAGAGGCGCGATTGCCACTAGACCGTTCACAGTGTCGGACTCGATGTCAGCAGTCAACACATTGACACCTTGGGAAAAATATAAGAACGAAATTTTTCACGTCAACTGCTATCAGGAATAAAAACTTAAAAAAATGCTATCCAACTATCGATCAATATTTTCAATAATCATGAAAATAAAAAGACCCACCGACATAGAATACTCTGATAATATCCGTCGGTCTCAATCTCGATTTGGTTGGTCTTGCCTTCCTCGACTCCCGATGAACGGCACTTCCGATCGCTAAAATCTCGTCCATAGTTTTCTTCGTCCAGGTAACGGGGCTCTTCACGATCGACATGCCAAGCGCGACGACGCAATTCGCCGCTGTTTGTCGGTTGCGCAAAATTTCAGGGAAGATCTCGTCACCCTGATGGTAGTTACCGCGCAAAATCGCCCGCGCCTCGCCCGGCAATTTTTTGTAAGCATTTAAGGGCGGCAAATTTGCCGGTCGAATCGCCGGACTGGGATCGAATCTCCAAGGCTTATCCCGGTCCAGCACGTCGATCGCGGTGATCTGATAGTCGTCCGCCGTCCCCAGGTGACGCAAAACATATTCTACGAGGAGACTCGCGTCTCTGAATCTAAACACTCGCGGTACCGTCGTCGCGGTCTCGTCTGCAACGATGGACCAGTCGGGTATCAAAGCATAGTATGCATCGTCGGTCTTCCATATGGCGATATTTCGATTTCCCGGCGTGATCAGCGCGCCCGCATTGTACTTGTCGAAGAAGCTGTCGATACCGGTCCGCAGATCGTGAATCTTGGGCGGTCTCCCGATAAAATTGCCTGCTTGAACGCAATCCTTGATCGTTAGAGCGATGCGTCGACTGGATAAGAAGAATTCGCTGATAATCTCGTTCACCAGAGGTACCGAACCAATGCCCAGTCGTTCGACGCATTTCGAGTGCAGTTTGTCACCGGTGACGATAACTTCGTCAAGAACGGACGGCGTCCAGTATTTCGGTTGATAGACCTTAATTTATTTTTCACATATATTTTTTTACGTAATCTAATCTTCTCAATCAATTAACACACAAAATGATTGTGATAAATTATGAAAAATTTATCATTAGTTACACAGTTCAATAAAAAAATTCAAGGTAAAGAATAACACAGTTCGACAAAAAAATTTTTTTTTTTTTTTTTTTTTTTTTTTATTGCGAATGATAAAGCAATTTGGAATCGTATTCAAAAACTACGGGGAATAATTATTTTTCTTTCTTGTATGTTTTTTTGTTGAACTGTGAATCATTCTTTATAGTTTTTATTCGATTTATCTTTAGAAATACTTTATCACATCACAATTTTGGTAAATTCGAAAAAAAGAGATTAAGTATGTATAAAGAAACCTTGGAGAAGACGATGGCTATCGCGGCAATGGCTGCGCTCTGCTTGCCGCGATTTGCCTCGTCGAACCTCTCGTCTGTCATGGCGATGTTACCGTCGATGCTCCAAACACCGTCGGCGAGTTTGGGAAAATGGTGCCACAGATCCTCTCCGGAGGTGGTTTTTTTGACTCGTCGTGCTTCGGCCACTCGCGTTTCGTACGCATTCTCGACCGTGATGGCATCGATGACAAAATCGTCGCCCTGTTGCGCGACCTCCCGTAGAACGCCGGCTAACGAGGGGATATCAATGAACCACATCACCGCCGCGGCTCCATCCTTATTTCCAGGTTCACCGCGAGTGTTCCTGCCTCTAGGGTCCATTGTGAAAAACACATTGCCCTCCCTCCAGATCGGCATCATGACGTTACCCTGACGAAACACTCCCATCATGTTTCCTTCGAAGAACTGCTCCAGTAGCGTCGACATATCCGCCGTTTTTCCAGTGATAGACTCTTCCTCAAGATTAATCGATATTCGATTGACACCTATGGTGAAGTCTTCCGCAATCTCCGATGGGAGAAGATAATTCCTGGGCGATTCCTCCTCAGCCTCCGCTTCGGGCAGATTTGCTAGGTTTTCGACGGTGAGTTTGTCGCCGATTCTCAGGATGTCGTCCACGAGTTCGCGATACCATAGATGAGGATTGTAGAGTTTGGTCATGGCCAAAGTCGTCAAAGAGTTGGCAGCCTCCTGTTTGTCCCTCGTTTGCCGTTTGAAGACTGTCTCATTTCCTTGCGCGATGGTGCCCAAAAGGAGAGTACCGGTATCACCCAGACTAGAGTAATTATTCAGATTCGGCATGATCGGTATCTGTTTATCCGCCTCAATCTCTTCGTCCGTCATTGACATGCCGATAGCGATATTCTTTAGTTCGTGTATCGCGAAATCGTTATGTTTAGGATCCCGTCCGGCATTCTTCTCGATGAAATTCGCCAATGTCGAAAGATCCGATGTACGTACCACGCAGGCAGAATTCTCTTCGTCTGTTTCCGCCGATAATTGACCCAGTTTATCCCGAGGATTCGGATCGAAGTAGTAGTAGAACGTTTCCTTCTCTTTGTCTTTGCCTTTCACTTCTTCCTCGACCTTCCACACCGCCACCGAGAATCTTTTCGCTTCGACTATTCCATACTGCTTGTTCTCGAAGAACCGACGTAGTCCTTTCTCCAAATTAAGTAGCTCAGAGTCATCCGACGCCAATAGATCGCCGACGATCGCCGTGTCCTCCATATCAATGATCACTTTTCGATTCTTGAAGTACAAGTTTTTTTTCAAATCTTGAACAAGAAACGGTTTTTCCCCGGTTTCCTCTTCCGTTTCGGCAGGCTTGCACCAGTTGTAATAAGCGTCACCCTCTCTTACCGCTTCGTCAACAGTCTCGCTACTCCATCTCGCCGGCGGCGTCTCCCACGCGCTCACCAGAGCCACCACCGGTATGGCAAGACCCTGAAGCCCCTGATTCTCCTCCTCAAACGACTCGTCCATGTTGGAAATTCCGCCGCGCAACACCCACGTTTTACCTGCCTCACCGGGCTGAAAATCGTTCCAAGGTCGAGTGCCGACCACGTCGTCTGCGATCGCGACATGTCTGATTGTGAACCGGTCGTTTTTCCTTGCCGGGTCGATGTTCTTCAAAAACAGAGCGATTAACGAGTCGATGTCGGAAAATCGAATCACGCAACAATTTCCTACGTCTTTCATATCCTTCGATGCAGTTTCCACCTTTCTTTCTCTCTCCGTGACCTTGGTAGCATTCTCTTTCGCGATTCTGACACCAGCGATATCGCAGGATCGAGGGTCGAACAGATAGTAACAGTCGTCCTGGCTCCAGATTGCTACCGTCATGGATGTTGTCTCAATTACGCCTTCTTCGTTTACCAGAAAAAACTCTTCCAACGCTTGCTTCAGGTTTAACACTGACGGCATCTTGGAACTGAGCGTGCCGGTCACAGTGATCAGATCCACGTCTATCACCAATTTACGATCATCCACTTGGAGCTTCGCGTCATTCAGATCAGCAGCTGTCATCGTTTTTATCGTTGGCTTGTTGAACTTGACGCTAGCATAGAGCGAATCACCGAGTTTCAGAATCTCATCCAGCTTCGACCTCATCCATGTCTTCACTGGGTGAACCTTCTTCATGGCTATAGCCACCACACAGTTGGCCACGTTTTGATCGCCTTTGCCCTTGTAAATCTCGCTGCCTTCGTGAGTAAAACCGTGAAGAATCGCCGTTTTGCCACGTAACTCTTTGAACGTGGACGGCACGTTGACGCGCATATCATCGTAGGAATAGCCGGTATCGAAATCATTCCGACTCACCAACGGCTCCGTGGCGAAGCGACGATCAATGCTGTAATTCGAGATGGCGATCGATAGCGGCTCCCTGCGTATTCTCGCGGGTGTGCGCGACTTGTCATCCTTGGGTATCGGCTTGGTGCAGTCAGTCTTGTGCTCATCCGGTAGATCGATAGACCGCAACATGCTCTTCCGGATTATCGACAGACTATCGGGTAAACGATCGATGAAACCGCGACCGACCTGTGTTTTTCCTCAATATTTTATTCGAACTTTTTTTGTATAATTTCTTATTCTTTATTCTTACACAAAAGAGAGAATATATAGGATGTTTCAAAAGGTCCAAACATTTTTTTTAATTGCAAATTTTCTAATCAATTTTAAGTTGATTTTTTCTTCCCAACAAAAATATCGAGGGAAGTCATCATAATCTTCTATTAAAGTAAAGTCTATCTGAAATTAACTGAAGAGCGAAGTTTTGTTAACTTTTTAATTTCACAAAATATAGTTTACGAAAAGCTCTTCTTTTTCAATCACTTGTAATTCGGAAAATATGAACATACAACATTTTTGTTAAAGAAAAATAATTTCCACAAATTGTCCAAAGAATTTGCTATTAAAGAAATATTAAGAAATTTTTTCAAGACAGCCTATATATTAGCCTCAAAACCAAACAACTAAACAACTGCTGTTGTCGTTACCTCTGTAACGCGCAGCACGGTGACTTTGTCGATGCAGTATCGAGAGTCGTAGCGCTGGTCCAGATTCTTCAACAGATGATCATGCAGATCGTTGACGCATTTGAACCTCATCAAACAGGCCATACCGCCGGGGCGACGCAGACCGGTCTCGTCACACGATGCTGGGTCGTAATACAGAATACTTTTGGCATCAGGAGATTGTCGCCAGACAGCGACGGAAGTACCCTGCGCAGTGATCACTCCAGAATCATTGTCCCTTAAAAACTTGTGCAGACCCTGGGCGAGATCGGTGCAGCCGATAGACCCGCTCAAAAGATTGCCGTGGATACCGTTGTCTTCGATGTCGACCAGGATCTTGCAGAAATCAATGTAGAACTCGTTGTGCACGCGATCGGTCCTCATGTACTCGTCATCCATCAACCGCGTCCTTGCGGCGCTCGCGCGGAATAGCCTGTCACCGTGCTCGAGCACTTGGTCCACGTGATCCCTTGTCCATTCCTTTGGCTCGAATAGACGTCCGTAAGCGATGGCCACCACCGAGCACGGTGCCGCTTGCCTTCCGCGACTTCTGTATTTGAATCGAAGATCGCTCATCGCGCGGGAACCTCGAAGGATAAACGAACGTGACGTAAGAACCCGAAAGCGATGCCACCGTTTTCCGAAATCATAGCGAGACGAGAGCTTCCCTTTTCCTTCGGTTTGACTTATGTCATCCTCGGCGATGTTCTCCATTACCTTTTAACTTCGTCCAAGATTTACCTCTCTTGATATCTCACGGTCTTCATACATTATTGTAACTAATCCGAAGACACATAATATTTCTTGCCCGTAAAAATAGATGGAGAAGTTAGTTAGCGAGAGATTTATTAAATTTATATCTTGTGGGATTGCTTCACACACTTGCAGATTTACGAGGATGATCGAAATGTGGCTTGTGCAGGAGAGAAAGGACGGCTGTCAAAAGAAATATTAATTTAACAGCCCAAAACAAAAGGTATCGATCGGGTGTCCTGAAAAAAAAAAAGCATGTATATAGCTCCTGCGATACTTTATATTTTCCGAAGAGTTGTGTCATATTCGAGACACAAGATGCAGAAAAAAATTTACGTTCTTAAGGGAAAGAGGAATGTACAGGAGCGATCATAATATAAAGTATACCTAAAACTTTATTACATCAACATATGAAAAACGTAATAAATATTATAAATACACAAGTATGTATAAAGTAAAGCCGAATACAATCTGCTCTTTATTGTAATAATATCAACGTTTCCTTAGCTGAGAGTAGCCATAAAGACTTATGTACAATATAACGGTAACGGAAATCAATTTTTGCAGTTTTGATCATTTCCTCGAAAAATTTAATACAAGCGGAGCCGACAATTATGTTCCACGAATAATCGAAAAATGCTGTAATCTGGCGTTGTAACGGTAATAAAATTTTTTTTATTAGCTTCCACGCGCGATGATAAAAGCTATTACCTTTTATTTACAACGCATATATTTTTCTTTATGTATATATGTATATATATATATATATATATATATGTGTGTGTGTGTGTGTGTGTGTGTGTGTTCCAATCAGATTATTATAACAAGTTACCACAAAATATCTACACGTAAAAATATAGATATATATGCATGTATATACATATAAACACGCATACGCATATCCGTCCGCGCGTGCGTATATGTGTGTCACGGCTGTAGTATAATTATAAACTATATACATATATATACATACATATATATATATATACATATATACTTATATATACTACATATATATACTATATATATAGTTGTTATTCTTATATAATAAACATCAACGTAAAATCCTTCAGTTAACAGTTTTTCCTTATCATGTGTGCGTGTAAATATATCATTCTTTTATAATATATTTTAGATTCGTATACGTATATACGCATTGAGAATATCCTTTGACTCGCATTTTTTCTTTCTTTTTTATGCAAGTATCCATCCGACAGATCTAAAATATCATTCTTCTCGTAAACATTGGGCCGATCTAAGCTCTACACATCGAGGTTTCTTCGTCACACGTGAAACGTAAATCTGCCCCAATTAACGGGCGACGATTAGCACTACGAATATGCGTTACATGCGTATATATCTATCTATTTATATAGATAAAGGCACGCAACACATATTCATCTGTGTGAAATATATATAGATCTATAATATTTGAATATATATATGTTTTTTCCGGATCCGCTTAAAGTATCCATTCATGCGCGATTAGCGCGCACTATTAATTACAAGTGCAAATCGACACAAGTACGCTTATATACATTATATGCACACATTTCAAAAATATATCCCTAAAATATCGGCATTATTATTCGCGTCGAAACTGCTACTGCTGCTGCTGCTGCTGCGCGAATGCCCCAGCTAAAGAGTCTTACCTCACGAGAGAGAACCACATTGATTTTATAAAATATATATTCAACAATTACACGCATCTATAATTTTAATGTTAAGAAGAAACATCAGGTGGCCGCAAAGGACACGCAAACGCTTGAAATTGCGGATCCGCGGTCGGGCTACTATGTTAATTAAGACCGCGAGATCACACGACGATAATCTCCGTTCTCTTCCTTTTGTTTTACTTATCATCACAGACGGAAAAGAGAGTTAATATTATACGCTACCAACAGCATTATCGCATTTTTCTCCCTTATCATTTTTCTACCATTTTACTAATTTTTCGCACGGAATCATCGAAAGTATTCAAGCGCAGTCGGGAAGTAATTAAAAGGTGATTACGGATCGACTCTATAGAATTTTAACATATCTTCGAACTTTGTATTGAAAAATGTAGATTCGCTTATAAATTTCGGCGGAGAAAACAGCGCCATCATAAGAACTTTTATTATTCATTCAAAAATTATATTTAAGAAGAATTCAACGAAGAATGATGATGAATTGCAAGAGTGCGTTCCAAATCAATAAAGAATTCATCAATACGCGAACAGAATAATAGACATGCTCTTAATTTAAATTATGATCAAACATTGTCCAGCACTTTTACAACATACGCGCGCGCACACACACACGCACACATATATACTCACACAACTTTCATCGGACGCTAGGAAAACGAACAGCCACACGAATCGTTACCGTTTTACTTGTACATCATTAATTGAGATTCACAATATCTTTGTGCTTCTCTTCAAGCGTTTCAAGAATCGCGAGCATTCTCACCGACGTCACATTAAATTATAGCAAACAAATATCATTCATACAAGTGAAAAAGCGGGGCAAGAGGCGCAAGGAATATCGCGTTAAAATAATGAGACACGAAAAGAACGAGGGAAGAATGAATCGTGCGAAAAATCGATCATGTACATCAATGCCTCTCTACATAAGATTGCCCATTATCTTTCGCACGATTCGCGTGTTGCATCGTCTCCGTATATGTATGTATATATATATATATATATATATATATGTGTGTGTGTGTGTGTGTGTGTGTGTGTGTGTGTGTGTGTGTGTGTGTGACAACATTCGGTGTATATGCATGAGCGTACGACGACCTTATTCCGTGAAAACACGAATGCGGCATGTGCTTCGATACTTTCTTCTTTTTTTTTTTTTTTTTTTTTATTATTTTATGTATGATATACTTTCACATGACATCGATTAATGAAAGTTGAAGTCTTCTAAAAATTTGATTATCCAAGAATTACTATTGAATTAACTATTGTCTAAGAGAAATGTCACGAGAAGTTCTCATGAATAAACTTATCCAAATTCGCGGCATCCTAGGTGTATTTGTAACGCGAATCACACACAATAATTTATATCTATCTATACATATATATGGCAGGTTCAAATTCCATCTGGCAATATATCACATAATCTAATCGGGACATCCTCAAGACATTATTATTAAAAGTCTTTATCAACGCCAATAAGATAATAACATAATGGAGATCATGCCACTTCGCGACTCGAGGTACTATCATTTTATTTCGTGTCAATGCTACATAAACTAACATTTTTACTATTGAACGCTCCTGTTTTGGTCCCACGAAATTGCACAATCACCTCTACTACTAATGGGATATCGAATACTTTTCTCCGACGCAAGAAGTACGAAGAAAACAATGTCGAGGATAATCGGTAAGGTGAAACAGTAATGAGGACGCATATATCGCCCGTATATACTTTTGGCAAATTTGTCTGCGAGATCGTATTTCACCGGAATAATTCGTGCCGCAAATGCAAAATCAGGGGCAACGACGATACTGGAAGTCGAGATGTAAAATGTGGCTCAAATATTCGTATGGAGGAAGGATTCCGTCTTCCTGTTTATTTATATACTATATGACTCGTTGGAGATTTACAAATATTTCTTATTACATAATGTCGCTTGAGTTTTTCTAAAAACACACATCCTAGATGTCCTAGATTTACTTATTTATCGTATTTTACTTTCGATTTGTTGTGCGACTATTTGAAACGAACGCGCATTAATTAATACACGTCAATTTGTGTGCATTAAAGTTTCGAATATCTTCCTCCATTCGAACTTGATATGATATTATTATCATAAACTCCCATCGTTCTCTATCTACTCTTCATATCGTACATAAATCGTATAAAAATCAAGCAAAAAATAAATTCGGGTCAACTGGACGATGCTTTACGTGAGAGTGAGAATGAAAGAGAGAAAAAGAAAAAGAAAGTATAGTGTCTGAGAGTTCACGATTGGTTTTACAAAGAAGTAAACGACACAAAGCGTTATGCTTCAACAAATCTAAATGTGTGGTCGTTCTTGAGAAACGATTATATGTCTCATATATATCTTTCTCTAATCAGTGTTTTACCTCAACATTTTAATAAGCCTAAACATGTATATGTAGATGTTTTTTGTGTATATGTATGTGTGTGTATATATATGTATGTATGTATGTATGTATGTATGTATGTATGTATGTATGTATGTATGTATGTATGTAATATAATATATACAACGAAAGTAATTCTTTTGTTTTTAACAGCCTCTATCGTAAAGTCAACACAAGTATTAACTATCTCGGTTAGGGTGCTTGGCAAGAAACCGTCGAGGCCAGGGTAGAGGCCAATCATATTGTCGTGGCACCGTGCCGCCTACATTCTTCTCGAAATATTTGAAAATAGGGAACCACCAGAGCCGGGCCAAAAAGTTGTTTGGTCCATATTGCTGCAAAGGTTTCATTATTCTTATGTGCAACAATAATATCACAATATAAACATTGTTTATTAATTGTTACTTTGCATATGGCATATTAACTAATTAAAGTTGATTAATATTAAATCTGTATTATCTGTATATTATTAATATTATTCAATATATTTTATTCATATGCGTCAATATCATTTTATATATTTTATCATTGGATCAATTGTTATTGTAATTGTAATGATTATCAAGTTTCGAAAAAAAAAAAAAAAAAAAAGAAACAGACATCTTCGTTGTTGAGTAGAGAATTTTCGCGCGGAAGCGATTCAAAGTAGAACGTACCTTAAGATTCGGATTGTTGGCCAGCGTGTGATAAATATACCACAAGCGTGTAGTAACGTAGAAAGCTATAAGTACATCAACCGTATAATGACCGTGAGCTACCAAGACCATAATTACCCCGACGAGCACCGCCAAACCCGCTCCCCAATGAATCGGTTGACACCTCCTCGGAGAATCTGAAATTACGGATAATCGTCAATTTTTACCGTCGCGCTTTTCTTTTTTTATCTTTTCAACAACAAAGAAGGAACGTACACTCCTTAATAATCAGGTAACTGAGCACGAGCACGACCGTGTGTCCGCTGTAAATGTAATCCCCGCAGTAAGTGTGCTTGCCGTTGATGGACAAGCCGAAGCCGGAAATAAGCTGCAGGACCCTTTTTGTCACGAGTAGCGGACTGGTGTTGTTCGCCTTCGGGCTGCAGTAGTAAGTCTTACTGGCGATCGGTAGGACCGTCACGTACATTGTGACGCTTCTCATCATGTAGAGTAACCCCATCAAGAGAAATACTCGTCTAACTACTATAAATCTGCAAAAAAATTGATATTTATTTGTCAGTCGAACCGTCGAATCTTTACCAAGGATCGTTCATTCATCCTTTACCTCGCGCGCTTACCTATGCTTATGGAAAATAATAAAAACCATCGCGCAGTTGGACATGATCATGATCAGCACTTCCGAGACGTTGAGTGCCCAATCTTGCGCGCCGACATTGTCCAACACCACGTCGGGAAGCGGTCCGTACGCGTTTCTATCCGGGACGCGCTCGTGCACCATCGCGAGGGAAGCCGTCGTCAGTATAAAGTTGACGACCATAAAGAGAAATGCTGAAAGCAACGATTTGTAATATGTTTTCTGTCATCTGGATAAAAATATTTAGATAATCATTTAAATGAAAATTGCTTCATTTTATATTTATCTAGATCATAATCAAAGTATAAATTATCTTTCTCCATCTTTAGCTTAGATAAAAAAGTGTTATTGTCTTCAAATTATTTAATATAAGATCTAGCGAGTTTAGTCTATATCGATATAATTTTAATTGTGCAAGTAGCAAATATATGCACCAGATAAAAATCGTCTGACAAATAAATGTATATAAAAAATTCTCTTTTAATTATAAATGACAATATGAATATATTGAATTGTTTTATATTACCAAAATGTTCTTCTTAAATTATCTTATTTAACGTTATTTCGATAAAACGCTTTATAATTCCAGCTCCATATTTAACTTAGGTAGATTTAAAACCATCTTTATCTTATCTAATTGTAAGATATATTTATAAATATTTTATTTTATCTTCATTTAAAAATGATTTCGGCAGTTATATCGCAATACATATCTCTGTGCGGTACCGCGCACTCTCTTCGAATATAAACAAACATACCACAATATTTTTTTCGTACGCTACTTCTCTTCCGCTTTGAGTATGCTTGAGAATAATTCTGATATTAATCGACCCTGTCATGCAACGACGATCCGCGTCGTAACAGATCCTCGGTAACGGTACTCGTGAAATCCGTTTTGTGCATTTCGCGTGCATCCAGCTGCTCGCTTCGATTAACTTTCATGTAAGAAGAGCCGCCGAGATAAACCCCACGCGGGTGCTCGGAAAAGGGGGATCGATCGGTGGGAGGTTCTCTACGAGATCAATCTGCGCGAGAGCGCCTGGTATTATAACCGAGCGAATATACCAGGTCATCTAACGACCTCGATCTCGATAGATCCCCGTGGCGAGCGAACGTGGAAAGGCTCTCTAAAATCGCCAGAATTAGACGACAAGTATTATCTTACAAAGTCTGAAAAGATCCTCGTTAAAGGCTTATTGCTTAAAGTCGCCGAGATAAATCCAGCCGCCGATGCATATCGTAAAACCGTGGAAATCGATAAGCGGATCGATCACGGATCGAGAGAACCGTTTCAGAGAGAGAACCGCGTTCTTGTCAAGTAGATTAGATAGAGCGTTTAGTACTTTATTGAACCAAGAATGTACATATTCTCTGTCATTTTTATTGAGAGACCGAAATATATTTCTGTTTATATAGAAATTGCGATACGAAAAAAATCATCGAGGTTTATAGTTGCGCCGAATTTATCTTTCATTAATTACTTATATATATTCTTTTTCTTTTTTTCATGTGTTTATTAAAATTTCAGTTCAAATTTTGATGTATTAAAACTACAGAAATAGATAGCATAAAATTAATCTTATAAATTAGTTATAATAAAAGGAATCAATTTGATATGATATCCTAAGCAAAGATATTGTAAGTAATTGATTTCTCATGCAAATATAATGAAATAACCAACTTTTTTAGGTCTTATTTTTAAAAAAATGGAAAGAAAAAAAATTAATTCGTTAAAAATTATTAAAATTGAAATACAAATAATGGCTCTCTAGATTAAAATCAAATTAAATTAAAACTCGAAGAAAATGGCAATCAACCTTGGCTCTGATTGTTATTTTCTCCGAGTTTGAATTAAAATTAACATCTAACTTTATTTTCCGATATATCTTTATTTCTCATCGATCAAATTCGCTTAATTAGTTCAAGTTTTTAAAAAAGATGATTTATTAGAAAGTTTGAAAAATATTATCAAAATTGCAATAGAATCTAATGAGAATTTATAGTCTTTAATGAACATTCGCGTTGATTTTACGGCTAAATTCTTCATATTTTTTTTTTTTTTTTTTTTTTTTTTTTTTTTTTTTTTTTTTTTTTTTTTTTTTTTAAGATAACGATATCCCTAATTCTCTTCGTTCTTAGAGAAAAGAAGGATTGTTATTTCTTCTTATTAAAAAAAAAAAAAAAATCCAACGCTCTTGCTCTCTTACCGAGAAAAGTCTTCCACTTCTCCTTGGGGAAGCGCGGCTCCTCGCGAAGCGGTGCCGGTATGTCGATCTTGACGATACCGCTGCCGGAACCGTTCGGTATACCAGGATGCCTACCCAGGCTCTCGATATCCTTCTCATCCTCGTCGTCTTCGTAGTAGTCAGAACCTGAGGCCCCCGAGGACCATTTGTCCTTGCTCTTGGACAGCGGCGCGCCTGGCAACAGCGGTTGCCGTTGATAAACGTCGCTGGACTGTGCCATCCCGCTGCTCCTTCCATCAACCGTCGCTTCGACGTCCCTCTCGTGGCCCTCCCCGGCGCCCAACGGTCGATCGAAGCTTCCGTAATCGTTATGCAAACTGGTGGCCTTGGGATCCAATACCATCCTATACAGAGAAGAGAAGTCGAGCTGTCCTAATCGAAGGACTTGATTTACGCCTTATATTCTAGGACGTCATCGCGAAAAATCGTTTCGCTGACATCATCGGCAATGAAATAGCGAAACGAAAAGCGTATCTTGGCACGTGCTGCTTTATCGCGTGGAAAAATGATCAAACTATCAATATTATCGAATGCAAATTCACGGGATTAAAGAAAACGTCTCTGAAATCGCATTTAAAACAAGTGTCTCGTCTAACAACGGTATCTGTTCCATCATTTTTCACACATCTTCACATTATTTAATACTTTATTAATGTAATCTCTTATCGGATCATGAGTCGATCGAAAAGTTTTCAAAAAATATATGAAAAATTATGATATTTTCTTTTTAATTCTCATTTAATTTAATACCTCGTTTCTCTTCTTGTCACACGAGAATCTAAGTTTATTTCTAATTTAATTGACTAAATGCTGATCAAGACTTGTTGAATTGTCGCATCGATACAGTTAATATTACACGTGACATAGTTCTGCGAACGGTGCACATTTATCCAGAGAGCGTCCATCCGCGTATCACGCCCCGTAACGCACGATATTTTTAGACATTTATCGCCGTATAAAGGGAAAAGGTTATCGCGAGTGGAAAGGGAACGCGCGGATTCTAAATCCGTGCCGAGATCGAAACCGATCGGCGATCGTCTATCCGCGGACAGAAGCGATATTGAATCCGCGCGATGCAAAACAGCGTTGATACGTTAACCGGAAGCGAATGCGCGTGCGCTGGTATTTACAGGAAATGCGGGCTCACGTAGAAGGTGACAATTAGACACAAATACTATATGTATGTATATAAAAAAAAAGTTCTTCGACCGAAGCAATCAGTTGTGCTCGGGTAAACAAAAATTTGTATTCTCTTACGTCTTACGTAGCACTTTTTTTATAACACGGGATTGTTCACCGGATTTTTATCTGCGAATAAAAAAATTTTTCCAGCGCGACGCGAAAAATTTTCGTATTCTCTTACGTAGCATTTTTAACACTCGTCTGTCTCTTCTCTTTTATCTGTATCTCGTTTTTTTTTTTTTCCTTTGCCTAACAACGGATTCTCGATCGTGATTCCCGATCGTGTTTACACGATCGGATACATTTTAAACGGGAATGCGTATCGCGCTTACAAGATACAATATAACGCGACGATTTCGATCTGCGAACGAGAACTATATTCCATGCGTATCGGGATGGTGTGTCCGCGACATGAATATTTAATCATCAAAGACTGCGGTTAACCTGATACGTGATTTCGTGGGAAAGACGACGGCTGCACCTCCGCTTGGTAATTCTAATGTTAAGCGTTAAGGTTAAACATCGTTCGCGTTTATTGAACGAATTACGGCTCGACGATGCAGAAAAGTGGTAGTTTGCGCTCATTGTAGTCCGTTGAGCGTCGAGAACGTTCGCGCCAAGTGATCCGTGTTACAGTACACAATTGCACGACGGCGACAAACGCGGAGTAGAAATGACGGAATATGAGCTAAAAAAGTCTCGCGAAAAATGTAACGCGATCTCCTACGTCCGAAATCTTAGTGCAATTAAAAAAAGAATAGTTCCTCGCGTTTAAAAAAATATAGAATATAATTTTATTCATATATAATTATATTCATAAATATAATTTATAAGAATAGAATTAACTATATATAATTAAACATATAATATAATTCTAAAGTATAGAATATAACTTTCTTCATTTTTGAGAAAATTTACCTTGAAAATTGCATAATCTCTAACGATTTTGTCGTCGTATTACTTTTACAATCACTATTGATACATAAATAAAAAGGTATAATATTTCATTTAATAAAACAAATTAAAATAATTTGAATTATATTTTGAAAAAATTATATGTAAAAAATCAAGATTATCTACCTTTATTTTTTTCAATAATATTGTATACATATTTTGATAGCTACTGTTGAGATGAATTCATTAATATGCACAATATTATATTATATATACAATATATATATATATATATATATATATATATATATATATATATATATATATATATTGATATTTATCAAAAATAAAGTCTCGTGTAAATGTAAAGACAAAAAAATTCTATTTTACATTTTTGATTTTCAGAAGAAATTATTTTTTTACTGATTGTAATACGATTTCAACGCAGTCTATATACATATAGTCTTTTTTAGAAAAAAGTGATCTTTTACTTAACTCCCGTATATCACTAACAATAAGAATGAATCCTAAAAAAAATTTTAATTTACAGCTCAATTATAGAGATATCGTAATCTAAAACCGCAATAAACGACGATTTTCGCCGAGGAAAAATCGAATCCAAATTGGTCGAAATTGGAATTTTTCATCTGCCATTACCAAAAGTACTGCGGCAGAAATAGGACACCTAACAACACGATCCTTTTTATGGTTGGATAAAAAAGGTGCGAGTTTCTAGGACGAGTCTCACTCAGCGCGGCCGGAAGACCTTTCGTCGGAAAACGAATTCCCAAGGCGGATATTGCTTTTATGAGGTCAAAGGGCGGGATCAGATCGGAATGCGACTCCTCGACCAATGCCGATAAACCACGATATTTTTTTCACCCCGATAACGACTCTTTTGACCTTTTCGAGCAGCGACAATTCTCGGACAGAAAGCAAATCGATCCTCTCGGAATTGTGACGATTAATTCAAATAATTATGTCATATAGTTCTCGTATCGTGGATCGTGGCTTGGCTTTTATGAATTAAGAGCGAGAAGAATGATACGAGAGACGATGCTGGCGCAGGAACTGCTCGTCAAAAAGAGCAGTCGAATGATTAACCCTTGTTTACGCGCGTAATAAAGGGCTCCCTTGGATAACCTTTTAGGGAGCCGGGCGACAGAGTACAGTACCGGAAATAAGACACAATAAGACAATTCTGATTGCGTCAATTGATCATGATTAAAAATCCTTTATCCGCGAGATATCGCGCAAGATTTTACATCTTAAAAATTAGGGAATTTATTATGACTGGAATCATTTTTCATTGAAGATAAGAAAATATATCGTACAAGCAGCTTTATATACTTTAATTATTTTCAAGTAAATTTAATCTCGACGTCTCTTCAATCGCAGTCACATAATAAATTTAAAAAGGCCGGTAGATATGTAGAGGTGCTTAGAACGCTACACTTCATTTGCATAACGATGCGGGTTGTTGTGGAAATAATGCTATGCAGAACAATCTACAAGTCCCACTTTACCGCGCAGCATTTATGTATGTGTGTGCGTGCGCGTGTGTGTCGTCCCTGCTTTATTCTAATAATTCACAAAGCTCATTAGCATCATTTCATCGCACACATATCTGAACCGAGAATTTGCGTCAAGTTTCTACATGAGAAAGTCAAAAGTTAGATGCTCGAGAGTTATAATCGTCAACAAAATATATGATATCGTGTGAAGCAATATCGGCTTCACACTTGATTTCAAATGGTTCTTAAATCTTCCAAATATTTGGAAAAAGACTCGAATAATCGTTTGTCCTGTATCTCATTTTCCTTCAACCGTTAAATTCCGTTTAATTGTATCGTGCGATATATTGTATATATAATACTTATAATACCGGCTCTTAAAAGCGGATTATTTACTTATTCATTCAGAGACACACACGTGCGTTTCTCTAAGGCCTTTTACATATGTAAAAAAAGACAATAGAGAGTACTTTCGTAGCAGGTGGACGTATTCGCACAACTAACATTCGAGAAACGTACGATGCTGTCCACTAAATGCGTTAGTGCAAGTTTGTAACAAAACTTTGCAATAGCCAGGCAGTTATCATAAGTATTATGCGATAGTCACAATGCCAAATTGTAACATGTCACCCAATTGCTCGCAATTTATATCGCGGATCGATAAGCGAGCTTTTCCGACGTAAAACACGCCGGTCTGTCGATATAAATGTCATCCAGCAACAATCGAGATTTATAGGTAATTCTATATTTGTACGATTACGCGAGAACTTTATTTATCTCGAAAAACGTCCGCGTAAATTTCACGAAAAAATTCGCGTATATTACTTAACGCTCATTACAAATATACGAATTGATGATCGATGCCATGTATTGGATACCGATGACAGCTCAAGGACGCTACGATACTTTAAATCACTTGTGTGTCTAAAAAAAATTATTTGAAAGGTGACGCGAGCGCTTGAAATAAAAAGAAATATCTACAAAAATTGATTAGTTTTATACAAGGGAAATTTCTTTTACTTTTTCTACTGAAAATTTAAAAGATACGTTCCCATGGAATCCTGACCTTCAAACTTTATCGATCACATTGTATACGATGTCTGCGGATAACATAAGATAAAAATACACCGATTGATCAAAAAGCGAAATGCCATTTATGACCCAATTAATTAATAAACGTACGTGAAATGTGGTCTATTAATTTTACGAGGTGACAAAAGTGATTTACGGTCCGAAAATCGAATTCGTTATCTCGCAACGATCAATCGATCATTCGACGCTCTTACATAATTATGACGCGATTTACATAATTATGACTGACGTAACGTTTGTTTCCGATCTCGACGCGCTCATCTTCAATCTTCGTGTAAAAGCGATCATCGACGCAATCTATGATTTCCAAATCCGGTTCTCACCACAAATATATATCGCGCGCGCGTGCCATTAATTTAATGCTCTTAAATTAAATTAAACTACCCCAAATTACTATCCAATCGCGAATCGCCGACTGTGCAATATATAATTGCGCAAAACTACACGATGTTTCCGTTGCGTAAAATGGAAAATTGCATCTGATTGCAAGTTCTCGAGAGACTCTACAAAATGCTGGAAATTCTTTCTCGCAAAGTTTGCTGCGCGCAACAGCTATACGTTTACATAAGAAAAACCCGCTTGTTTGCACAATAAAAACGTCAAAACTGATTTGAGATGGATTATTGTTGCGAAATAACTTTATCGATGAAATCTAACGTCGGCTAAATACAGCTTACGTAATACGTTATGCGTAATACGTCGTATTTCAATACAAGGGAATATTAACTCGTTTCTAAATACAAGATTATGCACAATTCTAATTTCTAAAATGAAAGACTTCATTATTTGAAACTGCCTGAGAAATAAGATAAATTCACGAATTTCATTCCATTTCGTAAAACTTCTTATCAGATTTTATTCCGGTTAGTTTAAAAAACTTTTCCGACGTTGTGGAATTGATCGATAAATTTTCTGAATGTTGTAAAAAATCGTTTACATTATTTTTTTAATCTTCCCGAGATATATGTTCATTGTTTTCGCGACCGTAGGGTCACGGAAACTAATGGGGATCGATCGGAGAGTTCAATCACCGCCGTTCAGAGACGTTTAACGAGCGATATCGGAAAAACTCAATGAGATTTCTGCAATCTTATTCTTACATACGTCGGATTCTGACTCATACGCTGAATAATTCATCACGCGGTTCCTTACAGCAGCGTTATAAAAAGTATCGTTTACTGATATACATTTCGAGAAAAAATCTCGAATGATTCTTTTCGCGACTGGCCGACTAAATGAGATTTTTAAGCTTGTGATCGTATAAATCGTGAAATTGATGTGTTAAGAGCACATTTCAGTGCAGGAATACTGTTATCTAATATTATCACGGGAAATAAAAATAAGTAATAGTTTCAAACGTGTCTAACATCAAATAAATATTTTCTCGTATCTTGCGTCTTCGTTATTAGACGTTATTTTCCCGCAAGATAATAGACTAGACGAGTTGTACGAGATACCGAATTGTAAATATAACGAAATGTAAATATATATAATAAACAACGGATTACATCACATGTTAAAATCACGAGAAACTAATCTCGCGTCTGTTTTTATATATTTATCATCTCTTTAAAATTTATCGTTGTTACACAAATTAAATAACTTTAATTAATTAATCGTTACATAATTGATAATCAGAAAAAGATACGGGACAGGCCGTTTTAATCACGTTTTTTCGTTCTTCGAAATAAATATCGTGTACATTACAATTTTATTACTCTTACTCTTTTTTATTGTGCTTTATCGCGCAAGGTTTTTTTTTTATGACTTATTGTACTCTCCGAGCATGAGAACTTCTGTCGAAACCAATGTAATTACATCATCGATGAACCGTCTAATCCGCATGACTCATTTCCTTTTTTCTCGCAATTGATCACACTGGCGAAGCCGTCTATCGAAGCTAACTAATCGACTTTCAATCGTAAAAATAAATGACCGAGGTGTCGTATAGCGGCGTCCAAGTACAGTTAATAAATCAATTTTATATCGAAGGATGAAGAAAACAAAACGCATAAATACTCGCGAAAATAGGAAGTCATGCTGAGAAATGCAATTATTACGCTGCCTAAGATAAATGCCTATAACTATTGTTCTGACTCACCGGAAGCTACATTAAAGAATTTCGCGTTTTTATAATTAATAATTCTACAATATGATCAGAAAAGAAAATACAGCAATCCACTAATAACTAATAAATAATTCTCGTTGTCCTTAAAAAAAGGATCTTATGGTAAAATATAATTATAGACGTTTATTATTTTGAACCATGAAATATGCTATAAATTTAATAGTGAATCATCGTATAATTTTGGAACACTCGATATACATATATGCTCGCGTTCACAATAAGCGTTTCGTATACACCGGCGGATAATTATATTCGACGAGAACCGCCGCGAAGTTCGGAAAGTCCAAAGGAAAAATTCACAATATGTACGGTTTCTGTCGGTTTGTTTGTGTGCTTTGCCGAGCGGATATTTATACGGCTTCAAAGTTTAAAGTTTCCTCTTGTCGACGGCTAACTGTGCATTGTTTTTCGATTCAATCAATTTATTACATATATATAAATTACGCATTTTTGAACAAATATATTGCGTTACATAGAGCGATCTGTGACGTTATACGGATATAAAAATGCGCATATGTGTAGATATAGATACGCGATTGGCATACGTCGTTAATAATCGAGTCGATCAACGCGCCACGAAGAACATTCCTACCGCGAGGGAATTGATGACGAATCTTGACATAAAATTAACGATCCGGACTGGTCGCATGAGAATGAAGGTCAAGTTGCTCCGATATGTAAAAGCATTAACTCGTCGTATAACTGTCTTTAATTAAGGTCAGTGATTATATCGCTCCAAAACGTCAAATAATTACCCAAGTACGCCAAGTGCATTACAAGGATATAGGAACGCTTATTAAAGACAAATAGGCTCGATGATTCAATTTTATGTTTAGTCTTCTCGAATATTTTTTATTTTAATCTAAAGATTGTCAAGGAACGATTGATATAATGGATTGATACGTTAAAGAATTCATAACCGAAAAAAAATCGAATATTTTTGATTTATAATCTATGCGACATATGGGCTTATTTTATGATTTGTTCTTTCTCTCTCTCTCTCTCTCGACCGTCTAATATCGAGTCTGTAATCAAACTCCGAGGATGATAAATAAATACCATTCGAAGCTTGCGTATATTCTACCAGCGACCCAAACTAATATATCTAATCCTTAATAAGACCGACTTTCGATAAAATATATACGATAGATGAAAAAACGAGAATCGGGCGATAAAATGTTGAAATTAAAAAAATGTTTGTTTTACTAGCACTTTTTTACGATTAATCGTAATATCTCCACGCACGCGCGCACAAATGTTGAAATTGAAATAAACATAAAATAAATATACAATAAATTGAAATAAATATAAAATAAATATACAATAAGTTGAAATAAAAATATTTTACGGCTAATTATAATATCTCCACGTACGCATACATTTAATTACCTTCGATACAGGAACGTACGATCGTAAATTATATTATTGACGGAAAGTTGATAATAGATATATTCTGATTTGTTTAATTGATACAAAATTGTAAAAATTTCCTCAATTGTTCAACAAGCTCCTAATCCAAGGATTTCTCCTCCTGAAGGCGATATAATATTGATGAAAACGCTAACGGCACGATAAACATATAAGTCAACGTCACGTTATGTAATAATTACTATTACAGATTGGGAAACGTCACCTGGAGGAAAATCCGCGCAATCCGGGGAAAAGATACGGAGGAACTGGTTTAGTCAGACATGTTAGTTGCGAATATAACTGGCAATGAAAGGAACGCTCGGTATCGACTGTTCTTACTCACACGTCGAGTAAAAAAATCGTTTGCAGAGGCTTCATGCTGCTGCGCCACATAATTACTACGGGACGGGAAACCGTGCGAGTAAGACCGAGAGAAATATAGACGGAGAGGGAGACGGACTACCGGAGAGAGGGAAACGGCGGTAATTGTAGATGGACAAGGGAAGGGAGGAACGGGAGGAAGTCCGAGGGCAGGGCCGAACAATCGAAACAATGAAAGAACAAGAGGAACCGAAGGACAAATAGTCGGTTACAATAGTCAGGGATAGTATCCTCATATTTTTTATTATAGGGGAAAAAAGGGGGAGAATCGTGATCAAAAAATGGGATTTTTTTTTTTTTTTAATGAAAAAAGAGGAATTTTAAATGATAAGATAAAAAAAACAGTCATATGTTCGAATCAAAATAATAAGACTAATATTATTATTTGAACAATAGTATTTTTATTGAAAATAAACGCGATATATATTTAATCTATATAACTTCTAATAAAATCTACGTAAAATTTTTTTAACGTTTTTATATAACTCAATAAATAATTTAAAAGAAAGACGAACATTTAAGTGGTAGAGGCACGTTTTAAAAACAATTGCATACTTATTCTTTAATCATTTTCAGTGACTTTAAGTCTTCCGTTTATCTCGTCTCAATAAGTTGAGATTTTTTTTTATATCTTCTAGATGAAAAAATTGCATTCCATCGATTCTATCACTATGTTCGTTGCTAAGATTTGATGCGAGACCACCGATCGACGTTGCGAATGTGAACGCGAATCGCGGCGGACAAAATATATCATAAACGTCTGTGGTTAATCAGTGTCAATGGGCGCGTTCAGTAAAACAAACTGCTTGTTTATAACAATCGAATGTTTTGCTTTTATTTTTAGAGCTAACAAATCAATGTTGATTATTGACGAGACGTTGATAAGATTGATAAACGTGGTTACTTTTTAGTTAGATCGAAACTTTAAGACTTTCGTGTACTGGCCATGTTAATTATAAAGGAAATAGAGGAGTGGATTTAAGAGGAAAAAAGGAGGAAAAAGGGGAAGTAAGAGTACGATTTCTACAATAATAAAGAAAGTTTCTAGAAAATTTTTTATACTGGTATTGAGAATTCGAGAGAAAAAAATCGATTCTCCGTATGGTATGTGAAGAGACACGAGGCGTAAAAAAGTCAACCGCAATGGATATAAACGGAATTCAATGTATGGTATGTATGATAAAACAGTGGTTTCAGTTAAATATCGCATTGCGAACAACAAGATCCAACTGAGAAAAATCAGTTAGTGACTGTTTCAATCAGATATTTTATAAATGATATTTTAAAAATTGTCTCTTTTGTACAATATTATACAATATTATATATGAAATAATAAATTCATAGCAATATGTCTTGTTAAAAAAATATTTGAGCTTGAGTAAAAGAGTCTTGTTTACTTTTTGTGGGTCTATCACCTTTTAAATATAAAAAGCATATATAATATGTATATATAATTCTGAATTTTTGAATATTAATTATACAAAATCTTACTATGCTGTAATCACAGTAAAACATAAAATGGAGGGAAAAAATTTAAATGCTCTCACGGAAAATCAGTAAAAGTTTTGTTACTGCTTTAATTAATGACATTTTTACTGATTTTGTTTAAGAGAGTAAGATCGATATACAAGAAAAGAAAGGATGTATAAATACATATAAAATTATATGTATAAAAGAATATTAGAAGAAAAAAGGATAAAAGAGATACATGCGAGAAAAATAAAAATAGAGCCGGGAAAACGCGAGTTGCACAATTGAACATCTCGAAATTGTCGTGCCGAGAAAGAAAATACCGAGGGAAATATAAAGAAAAGACGAAATATCGTGTTGTTACAGAACGTGACACGGCGTACGAAAACCGATTCGTTCTGTTCGAGATAGAGTGAAAGAAGGTCAAATTGGTTGAAGGCCTTATATGAGAGCTACTCCAAAAATACAGCGTTGGAAAGTTTGGCAATTGCGTGTACGATCACTCGAATTAATATACGGGCGTTAAAGCAAAAAATATTCCCCTTCTCCCGATGATTACGTGGCTATATTTATCGAGCGAAACTCGAATCGAGGCGAAAAATATTCTTCATTTACATTCATCGCAAACAAAGAAACATTATATAATGATGATATAAACGTCATTGATACCACGGTTCTTAAACTATTAAAAAAAAAAAGAAAAGAAAAGAAAAAAAGAAAAAAAAGATAGCATAATATATGCAATATATAATTTTAAAAACCGAAACACATGATCAAACATAATAGATACAGAATGTTAGAAAAGAGATTTCATGATTTGGAAGGTAGATTGTATTCTAATTCAGTAAAAAATATCTAATCAAGATGTATATAGATCAAAGAATCTATCTTTTTTTTTTTATGAAAGATAAAATGACTGTTTGTCAGAGAAATAAAAACGGTTTATATATAAAGATTTTCTGATTTCACACATAAAAAATATCGAGATAATATTATCGAAAAGAATAAATATTTTATAAGATATTTTTACGATAAATATATCCAACATATTTTTATCGGTATCCTATAAAATATAATAAAATAAATATATTCTCTAAGACAATACAAATTCTAAAAAAACATTTCACATATTCACGATGATATAATTTTAATATTTTTATATGTAAAATAATTTTTTTTTTATACGTATTATTAAAACTAAAAATTAAATCACTTCTATCTCTGACAAGATTAATTTTCCAACACCTTTCGATTTTGATTATACTTTTTTTATAACTATCTGCCCTCTAATTGTAAGCTTTTAAATAAGCTATATAAATGCGAAAAAAGTGTTCTAAAAATGGATTTTGAGAGATTTAAATACAGACGTACAACGGCGCTGTTATTTACATTTCGCTATTTCGCTCGCTGTTTCCTCTCTCGTGCACGTGTACTTGGCGAGTGCGCGCGCACTCGATTACACACAGGTGGTTCACGCGACGATCTAGCGTTATCTGGGCGTCCCTTTAGAAGGGCACGCGATCGATCGCGTCGAAGGTGTTCCGTGCGTGTCTCGATCACGGTCGCACCTTTAAAGGTGGAAAATCTTCGTGACAAAATTCGTCGACTAAATCCTAAAAAAGATATTATTTATAGATTGCGAGGCGTGTTCGTGCGAGAAACATAAATTGAACACTCGTGGTAAATTACGATATTTGCGAAGCGTCAATTTCGTGCGATTGTTCCCTTTATATTTGTCGAAATTACCAATCGAATAATAAAAAGAAAAACAATGCCTTTCAGAATCTAAATTAACTGATAATTCTCCAAAAATTGAAATAAAATAAAGTAAAATAAAAAGAGTAAAATTCTTGAGATGTACGGAACACTTTGATGACACTTTGAACACTTTTAACGTTTAGATTGGATTAAAAAAATCATCCCACGAACAAAACATAAGATATAAAAATATGCATCTTGCACATTGATGATATTCAAGGCCAAGCTGTTTTCCATAAGAATAGCCATACGATTGTCGCAACGAGCGAGACTCAATTAACGGAAGGAGAGACTAATCACCTCGAACATTCAGACCAGGAGTTATCGTTATCGCCTTCTCGCTGGAAATTGAACGCGCTCCGCGAAAGACCGTGAATACGAGGACGTCGACTAATCTGCATTTTAACGTTGAAAATCCTGCTTTTTATATAGATCTAAATTGCATAAATTAATTCTTTAACACTCTGTGTATATATCTATCTAACTATATATTTATATATATATATATATATATATTGTAATATTAATAACTTCTTTGTAGTTATTATAATATTCATCATTTAGACTGAATTTCGCAAATTGTTCGAAAATTTCTTTCTTCCCGATTACTGCTGGTTACATATTAACAATAAGAGGTCTAAATGATCCTTAAAAAATCGTTATTTTAGATTTTAGAGCGTATTTTCGTTTCGACATCTACGATAGACTAGGGTAGCGATTCTGTAATTCAAGTGAGGATAAAAGGAATTTACTAGATTTGAACCAATGAAATTATAATTTTTTTAATAAGTTGGCTCATTTTTGTAATTTTCACCTTCGCTTGAATTACAGAATCGATATCCTGCTATAAGAGATGAACATCTGATATTGCGGCGACCGGCTGTTTATGCGGACATCTTTAATTATACATCTGCAACAACGATTCACGTGAACATGCGACAATAGTGATATAAATAATGGATAAATACTTTCCTCGTGCTTTTATGATTCGCGGCATATAACTTTATTTTCAGCGATAAATCTAAATCTTGATATGTATTGTATATATTCAACAAATATTCGCTAAAGCAATATAAGTATTACAGTACGCTAAAGGAGAGATAACGCGAATATATTGTCGCGATAACGCTCGAATATTGTGTACAACTATAGAAATTGTCACGTAAAGAATGACAAACCGTGTATGTCAAAAGAACGTGACTTTGCAAGATCGTTGGGTGTGCGCGCGCGCTGTAAAATTATAGAGAGAGACACACGTCATAATAAAATGCCGTATAAATTAATGTTTTTTCACTTTAACGAAATGACTATTTTTCATTATATAAATATAAAATAGCTCTTTTTTAATTATCTAAAAAAATTTTATCGCATTATAGATTACGTTCTTTCGACACGTTAAGCGATGCATTTACATCTGTCAGATATTCGGCCGCAAATGGTTGCATTGTTTGCAGCGTAATTAACATACGATTTGCTAATCACGATTACGAACGTAAATTGTGACATGTAACGGACACAGCGATACCGGTTATATCGAAACGTGTTCGATAACATTGAAAGGCGAGGCATTAAGAGAATATTATTTGAAAGATTACGCGTGATTTAATTGTATCTATGAGATAAGATCTCTTATCATGATAAAGCGCTATAGGCAATCTATTGCAATCTTATCAAGCATAATACGATAAATATTTTAATATTCATTATAATTAAAATATTTTTAAGCTTTTTAAATATATCTCTAGGTGCCATTTTGATACCCTACAAACCTTTTATTTCGTTCAATAAAAAAACTAATTGATAACACTGTTTAAAAAAAAAAAACCTATTTTTCGTAATTTCTTTTACACAAAATATTCCATCGCGTCATAATTTTGAGAAAATGGAATCATATTCAGCGTTAAAAAAAGGATTACGGGAGATAACTTACTCCCTTTCTTTTATTTAAAAAAAAAAAAAAAGTTATTTTTTTGTTGAATTGCGTAATGGTATTAATAATATCTTAATACACTGTATATATGGATATAAAATATGTATACGATAACAAGGGCATCTTTTCGCGCCCTGGATTAAAAACTGCTGAAAAGAAAAGAAAGTTTGAATGCAATGGATCCCACGATTCTAGATGCAGAATAAATACTCCGTGATATATGATTAATATGTGATGTAGTTAGTAATTGCGCCGTCACGATAACGGTGAAAGAATAAGAGCACGGTGCAATGTCCATCTTGCATTGCAAGATGGCACGCATCGTATGCTTCATATAAGCATTCTCATTCTTGCGCGAAACGCAAATCTAAATATATAAATAACTCTTCTACGCGTGTGACAATGAGGCTATACTTACACGCGCCGAGAGATCCTGAAGAATCAAAGATAATGGCAGATGTAAATATGAAAAATTTACAGATAAATATAATTACAGAACAATTTCATTTACAGATAAATATAATGACAGATCGATCTCTCCGTGTATACATATACGATTCAAGAGAATGCATATGTATGTATATATGTAAATTAAGGGATAAAAAAGATAAGAGTTTTAGCATATGCGACAGCACCTAGAATTATGTATCCAAAACTTAAACGTACATGAAAGAGACTCGACGTATTACATTACGTAGCGATATAAATAAGAGAAATAATAATGGTATCTGCGTAAATTAGGTCTCGCCATACCTTGTTAAAGCACTGGGCAATTCGACCTTGACAGGTAGTCTTAACTTATGCATTTTACTTTATACGTACACGCACTACTATGTCATTTAAAGTACAGTCTTCTCTATTCGCTTCTCTCTCTCTCTTTCTTTTTCGACCTTTCTCTATCTCTTTCGCAGCCAGATGCGTGCAGATGCGTACATACACACGTGCATAAGGAAAGCACGCGCTTACACGGGACTACGTGCGAAATGTAACGGGAAACATAACCAACGAAATGCGCATCCGAATACTTTCTTTAGAAGGGAAAGGAGAGAGTATGAGAGAGAAAAGAGAGCAAACACACACGGAGCGTGATTTTTTGAGAGAAAAGATACTGAAAGAGAGAAGAGAGAGAGAGAGAGAGAAACGAGGAAGAGCCACAACACTAATCAAACGACACACGAACGAAACTAACCAACTATATAACGGAGGAGCGGGGGAGAGGGTTGGCAGTTCTAGCGAATGATTTTACATGGACACTGGATGGCAAACGACTCCTCTTCGGGCTCGCGTACGTCTCTCGGCGACGACGGACGCTCGGGACTAGATTCACAACGCGAACTCATCGGTCACACGCGACGTTAACGTACATACACACGGATTACGCACACACGCGAGTGGCGAACGCAACGCACGCTCCGCTCCGTTCGGTTACGCGACGATCATTTGGACGACGCCACCGGCGGCGATCCGTGGTATCCGTACACGCTCGTACGTTTGCACCGTCGTCGCACGCACTGACGGCTGACGACTATAGGCACACAGCGCTCGAGATCCGCGCAAGCTCTATCCTCTTTGTCCGCGATTTGCGCGTCCCCCGACTAGTAGCGACGTCTCGTCGAGAGAAAACGAAGACGTAGGGAGCGCCGCCCGTGGTGGCCGCGAAAAGCTCTAGATTACCGACCGACACTTGTCCGCGAAAATTTGAATTCATCGTCGCGTTGATATCAAGAGTAAACTCTCAATCAGGCTCGATCATTTGGATTGGCATTAATTATAATCTACTAAATTATTTATCTTTCTTTTTCTTCTATATGGCTGCTTAGACTTCTATAAAGAATTTGCTTATCAGTTGGTGTTTAAAAAAGGGTCCCTCTAAGAAGGATGAATTGCAAAAATTAAATCCAAAATGGAACTTGCGTGAGAACGCGCTCAAACATGTCTGCGAAATCATTTATCTTTCTAGAAAGAAACATGAAATTTATACTATAATAGGGAAATTTATCAATCTTGTGCTAATTATAAGTTAATGTCTTTCTCTCTATATATTAATTTGGTAATAATTGATTAATTGTCTATCCGCTATCGATATATATCCCATATATCTTATTTAATTTTTTCGGAAATAAATTATTTTGAATTGATAAAACATATGTGTAAATTATGTTTTTAACAAAATTTTTTTAAATATAAGAATATATAATTTTTAAAAAAATTTAAATATATAAATAAATAATATTTTTTATTTGATATTGAATCAAAAGTTCAATTAAAGTTTATTTCAATCTTAATTTTAAACAAAATTTATATCGCAATCACGTACATCATTAAGATTGAAACGTTACAAATGCTTACTGATACTCATTATCAGTACCAGGTATATAAAAATACAGAATTAATTAATATTTCTTTAATATTTCTCAATTTGATGCCAATCAGGAAGCGACAAGTTGCTCATCTCGCTTTTTTTAAAAGAATAAAAATAGAAAAGATAAAAATAAACAATCTATTATTGCTGAAATTTTTATATCTCGCTATGGATAACATTCATGATATTGTGAAGCACGAAAATACCTAATGAAAGTACGTGTATGTGTGTGTGTGTGTGTGTGTGTGTGTGTGTGTGTGTACACCCATACATACACACATACATACATACAAGAACGAGATGAACGTGATGGAAAATGGTACTTTACGGAATATTTGCGATGAAAATATTGCTTTATTTAAAGCAGATGAAATACATTATCGATGCTGCTTTAATACCGCTTCGAAGTACAAACGCGGCCATGATATATGATCCATTCTTCGTGCGATGATCGGATAATGCGTAATGTAACTGTAATAATAAAATAATGCGTAATATGATACATAACTAACAATAGTACAGGTCTCATGATTTCAAATCTACAGATGAGAACAATAAGCATGAAACAAAGGAAAGCTTGCGCTACAAAATTTGTTGCAATCACCGAATTGCCAAGCTTGCACTTATATGTATATGTGTGAATGCGTTACTATTAAATTTGTTATCTGAATCTGAATCGTTTTTTCCAATTTGTCACGGGCCTAACTCATTAATCTTAATTTAGTAAGAGTTAAATTAAATTAACTGACAATTTATTTGTTTAAATTTCCGCATATAATAAAAATAAATATCTAATTAGATCAAATCAAATAAATTTACTGAAATAAATTTAATAAAAATGTCCTATATTTATAGGTGACAGAAAAGTATTTTTGGACACTCTTAACAACAGCACGTTCATTTAATCACTGGTAGCGTTCGCACAATTGAAAATTGTGAAATGAAGCTGCATTAAAGAGCAGAAAGAAAGTATATGTACACGGAAATGCACTTGCCAAGGAAACAGATGATCGCTTACCTAAGCAATGCTTTCCTCCAACAATAGTCCGTCTCGATAACGAGCAACTGCAATTTCATCATATATGTGGAGGTGGCCCAAGACATAAAAACGAATCCGTGCACGCTGCAAGAGCTTTTCTCTCGGCGAAAATCCACCCCTGACACTTTTTCCTTCTCATAGATGGAAGCGCAATTTTGTATTATTCAGGCCGCGATTAGTCGCACGCGACCCAATTATCCGAGTACGGGTGTGTACTATCGATCAATCGGAACGGAATACACGGAACAGATCGGAGCGCAGTCGCTTTTCCTGTCTCTTTTTCTTTCCCTGTTACTGAGAGGAAGAAAAAAGGAGATGGTAGAATTCCTCTGGAAAATGCACGGGATGAATTACACTGACAGCACCTAAATGAATGTGTTAAACGCGATGACTGCTTATTCGTAGAGAATGGAAGCGCGCGAGTGACGGGATCTCCTCAAACGAGAACGATATCTTCCGATTGTCATCTTCGTAGTTCTTCTCGTCGTTGCTTTCCTTTTGTTGCTGCCCTTTTGCACTAAAACACGGACAGTGACGAAAAAAAGAAAATGACGACGGAGTCGGCCTGTCTGGCTGCTTGCTTGCCTGCCCCGTGATTGACATCCATATTTTTCGGATGCATTGTGACAAGGCGCACGCGCCACCTCATGGATCGCCACCCCTCTGTCACGGACGAGTATTACAACCGGCTGGCTAACTACGTTAGCTGCCAATGACATCATGCAATACGATTCATTCATCGAATGTTCGATGACCGCGCATGGCTGACCCTGAAGACACAAACATTTGGGATGCGCGTCAGGGTCTCTTCTTTTAAATTAGAACACTCGTTTTCTTCGAGGATGAAATCTCTAGATAGAAGGATAATCGGACAAACAATTAGGAATGAAACAAAATTAGGGATTATCGTATTTCTTCGCCTACGCGAACAGAAACTATAAGTCACAGGTATTTAATAAAGTTTAAGTTAATACTTTTTATTCATAATACAAAATTTGATTTGAAATTCAGATTCCGATACATTTAATAGAATAAATCTCTAATAGAATGTATCTCATAAAATCTATATTTTCATAAAACATCATAAAAAGAAGAAATAATATAATGAGAATGACATTTTAGTTGCAAAGGCAAATATCATATAGTGATATAAAAGATTCTATCTGACCTTCTTCTCGAAAAATGGATAGTAATAATCGTTTTTTTCATATACAAGATTAAAATTTAATTAAATATTAGATTTTAAATTATTAATAATTCTGTAAATTTTATTAATTTAATAAAGAAATAAAAAATATTATTAAGTTAAAAAATTAATACAAATGAAACTATATGTAAATATGAAATTGAGAACAAGTGCAATTAAAAACGGATATATGTGCGCGTGCATGTGTAAAAATCGAAAGGAATGAAATTTGTAACAATTTAGAACACTTATTAATTTATTGTATATATATATATATATATGTGTGTGTGTGTGTGTGTGTGTGTGTGTGTGTAGAAAATTCATACATACTCGCATAATATATACAATAATTACAAAAGTTACCTTTTATGATGTACAATCAACTTTACAATCATACGGTTTTTTACTGTTGTATGTAAAATCTTTTTCAATCGCGGATGATTCTTGAGTTCCCATCTTTTGTAAGTACAAATGTCTGCTCAATTGCTTTTGTAGCTTATACTCCCTGGATTCTTTTAACTTTCGGTTTGGCACATGCTGTAATGCTTTCTCCCAATTTCCTGTATATCTTAAATCCAATAATATATTTATCATGTGATTGATTGAAAATCTTTTAGATGAACTAGGACCCCAGTCTATATATCTTTCTAATGGCAATTTGCCCATGCGAATATCATCCTTCTTGGCTTTTGCCAAAGATAAAGGTTCTGAATTAGTCTACAAATTGACAAAAAAATTTTCTTAACAAAAGACATGTATGTAATATATAATTATATTAGAAAAAAATTTTATATCCATTTACCGTGTCTATCATTGCACCTATGATATATACAGTGTCAGGATCATATTCAGTTATATCAGTTTTACAATGTGGAGTAAGATACAATAACTGATCCTTCCGAAACAAATCTAAGTAAGATTGTGATGTCACAATTGCTGGAAAATCATCATTCAATAAAGTAGGAATGTTGCGCTGAAAATATTCCATAAGCAATCCATCTTTGTTCAAATTACAATAATAAAGACACATAGGATCGACATGAGCACGATTGTTAGCAAAAGACAGAGTTAGCTGCTTAGCACAATTGTGGATTTGATGAAAGTTCATATAGTTCTCATAGCTGCAATCAAACACAACTTTTGGTGCAAACATTATGGCTTGCATTAATTTAGCATTGTAATAATGATTCATAGTTGTTGGATTTATACGCAGAAACATTGAATTATCTGTGAGTCCATATTTTATTTTGCCAGTATCCTTTGTCTGCTGAGCTTCTGCTTCTGCTTTGTCAGCAAGCCATTTAGCCTTCTTCAACTCCTTTTTCATTTTCTTATTTTTTTGGTGAGTTTCATTGCACCACAAATAGTAAAGATATTTTCTGTACAACATTAAAAAAAGAAATCATCTTAATTGAGATATTAATCAAAAAAATTAGTTAAAATTGCAAAGATATTTTTTAATATAAGAAAAGAAGATATATAAGGTACTTACTTTCTTTGCCTCTTGCTCGGTAGTTTTAACAACAGCAACCAAGCATCTGAATTAAGTTTCTCAGGAACTTTCTCGTTATCGTGTCGCATTACATCTATCTCTAACTCTAATATTTGATAACGTTTTATGTCTTCGGGATTAGAGAGAAACTCATCAAGCTTCTGCTGCACATCACTTTTCATTACACTTGTCTCATCGGTCTTCTCGTTGTTCGCGATCTGACAATAAACCCGTTTGTACACTGTATTATTCCAAATACGAGAGCTCGCATAGCAATCGATCACAGGTGATAAAATACTTTCGTGGCTTGATTCTTGCGTCAAAAGTTTCCTATGAATCTTCATCGAAACAATCAGACATCTCCTAAAATGATTATACATTGTACAAGTATAACTTTTCGAAACAACTGCTATTATCTTCCTCTTTGTTCCTTTTGATTTCCGTCTGTTCGACAAAGTACATACAACATTGATAATTTTAAAAGATTGGATTTTTTATTTCATTTCCAGTCAGTTAAAATTCGGATTTTCTCTACGTGTTGTCATTCTAGTCTAAATGTTTTATGATTGTAAGTACATATTGGTATACTAAATTAAATGTTTATTAGTAATATTCTTTACTAGATTTTCGTTCTTTATAGTACTTAGTATATACTATGTTTCCGAATTTCTGGGTAATGTTAAAAACTGCGAATATATATATACCATCTTTGAATATATATTTCTAATCTGTGCTAACATAACTGAACATAACCAACAGATATATATCCCTACGCCCTCTATGGGTGCGTTCAGGAGACACAACCGTTGGATAGCAATCGAATGTGGTTGGTTCTTACTTTTAGAACCAACAAATCAACGTCGAGTGTTGACAAGACGATGCTCAACAGTTGTGTTTCTAGAACGCGCCAATTGTCCACAGAGGGCGTATCGTTTTAAAGGATCACCTAAAACCGAGCCATGGCTACGGTCGGAAGAGATGCTTCGAAACGTTTGTTTGACCAATCAGGACAAAGACAATAAAGATTTCTTTATTCTAATTGGTTAATGCAATACTTTGAAGCATCTCTAGCGTCTTCTCGACCCATGACGTCTCTCAAGCTTCTCTCTGGTAACACGATGCAATCTTTCATATTTTTTAATAATTTACTACTAAATCATGCGAGCTAATAAATTGCTAAAAACGTTTAGAGTTGTGTTCGAAAATCTACTCATCGGATAGAGAAGCATATTAATTAATGACAATGAAATCTTTGCTCCTCTTGTTCTGATTGATCAATTAAATGCTATTCTGATGGTCTGATGTCCGATAATATTAACTTCTTCGAATGTAACCATGTTGTATAATGCACATTCCTAATAAAAATACGAATAGATTTTAGATTTTAGTTCATTTATGCGAATCATAGATATCAGATGATAGCGCAACAATCTAAGAAAAAAATGCGGCTGTCTCTTTCTGTCTTTTTCAGATTCTTTATAATTTGAAAAATCTTTCAGGATGATTATTCTGATGTAATTTCAGTCTAAATAAATTTGTGAAGATTGGGGCAGACATAATGCATTCGAAAACGTAATCTAATCATGGAGTATTTAGGTGAAATAATCGCCCTTGGAATTGATACCGTCGTATTCGCTATTTGTTTGAAACAATATATCCACTACAAGAATTCAATTACGGCGGTTAAGGTAGACAAAATCATCCAATCGAAAATTTTGAAATATATTACAATTTAAAATGGGATATCCTAAAACATATATAATATTTAAAATAGCTTGGAAGGTAGAAAATGCATATGTATATTTTACAGAGTGTTGAACTGCATGACATTGGATCAGATCTGAAAAATCTAATAGATAACAGTCCGAATAACAAAATAGATTATATTGCCATCAAAGGAATCGTGAAACCATTAGGAGAATCATTGCAAAGTATCAATAAAAAAGATGTCACTGGAGTTATACAGAAGTTTAGAGTTAGTGAACATGTTATTGCTAGAACATCGACTGGTTTCTGGTAAGACAACACATGCATTTATAAACAATCCTAATGATATGTAAATATCAATAATCTTCTTGACTCACTATTATACTTTCTTAATTGATTAAATTGATTGATTGTAATACCATAGGTCTGCTCATGAACGAATAATTCAAAAAGTATATCGTGTGGTACCATTTGTTTTACAAAGGGGATGGTATTCAGTGGAAATTATAGATCCGTTATCCGCTGATATCTTAGATTTGGATATAATTTCTGATAATTTTGAACCTAGTGTACCTACATTTGTGGATCTTGTATGGGGATTTTTTACAGGTAATTGTGCAATAAGATGGGCTGGGATTACTTATTTTTTATAGATATTGAATTAGATATTTATGTATGTTTTATAGAAAATTCAAGTTTCATAACTTAATTTATAATATTATTATTTATTAGGAGTGCGTCAACGTGGCATACAATCTACGGAAAAAATGTTGCGTGACAATTCAATTATTACAGCAATAGGTGAGCTCTCGAGGTCACAAATTAAATCTGACATAAATCTTATATTGCAATCTCCGTTAAATGGGTCTCCTTTTTATATAACAAGCATGTCAATCACCACTTTAATAAGGAATTTGGATGATCGTAAGAAGCTATACAGGTATTTATAAAATTCAACAAAAAATAATTATGATATTATGTATTACATAATTAAATTTGTATTAAACACATAATTTTCTGAAATCTAGGATATTTTGTGTAATAAGTGGTGCAATCGGATTAGTTCTCGGAGGAATCATGGCAAGACGTTACTGGAAGAATAAACAGGAGCAAAGATTGATGGACCAGTTACGACAGACGCTTGAAACGTCTCGTCAAGAAAGACGTCAAAGAGTCAGAGATAGGGATCTCAGAGAGGATCAGATATGCGTGGTTTGCAATACAAATGCTCGCGAAATTATTTTACTGCCTTGTGGTCATGTATGCATATGTGAAGATTGTGCAGCTAGCATCAACAATAACTGCCCTATTTGTAGAACAGAGATTACCCAAAGAGCAGCAGCGTATATAGTATGAGTTTTATTTTAATATGTATAATTTTTATAAAATGAGTACTTCTATTGTATTACAAAAGAAAAAAAAGAAATATATATATAATATAAAACTAATGAGTGATAAAATCAAAATGCTACTGCTCTATTTAATTCAGATTATAATATTTTTACATAGATGTGTATATATATATATATATATATATATATGTATGTATGTATGTATATGTAGTTTTATTATTCATAGATAAAAATTTAACTTTTATATGTGCATTAATTTTAATCAATATGCAGTATTTAATACGCAATGTTCATACATATGAAAAGAGTGTTTATCACAAAAAAATATATTATTTTTATCCGCATCAATCTTAAGATTATGTATATGT
This sequence comes from Polyergus mexicanus, assembly GCF_030449975.1. Lineage (NCBI taxonomy): Eukaryota > Metazoa > Arthropoda > Insecta > Hymenoptera > Formicidae > Polyergus > Polyergus mexicanus. The sequence continues at coordinate 3,395,122 of NW_027223322.1, read as the reverse complement.
ATATATATAACAATCCTTTGTTTCATAACTTATTATTTGATAATTTATTATTACCTCAAATGTATCAATAATAAAATATTTTTTTCATCAATAAGTGCAGTAAAAGAGAAATAAAAGAAATATTTTCTGTAAAAATATATATTGTATATAGCCTGTGCTATATATTTAGATACATGAAAACCTTAAAAATCTATATTTTGCTGTTCATTTCTCTTATTTATGTTCAAATCCATTATCTTCTTAGCTTTATTAGATTTACCAATACCAAGTTTTGGCAGCCCTCTATTCAAACCTTCCAATAAAACGCAAGCTTTACATATTTCTTGACTTGAAACAAATCCACATCGAGTACAATTCCTTCTTTCTGGCATCTTTACATTATTGTTCACTTGCAACTGCTCGCCTAATATGTAACAAATAGAATATAGAAATGTTTTAATATTACAATAAAATATAATAAGAAATTCTTACCTGAATGTATTATGTCTATAATGGATGAAGATCTCATTTTCTCCAAATCCTTTAGAAAAGCCCGTGCATAACCTCTATAAGCATTTGGAGCATATATACATTCTGTAGAGAAATATACTAAATGCTTAAAATATGCATACATGACAATTTCTTTTTCATATGCATATTTCAGTGGCTTACAACGCATGATGGAATCTGCACCTGTCTATATTAACATATTTGCATATCAGTCTTTGATTTATGAAGATTTCGCTATTGCATATATGCGCAATGGTATATTCTTACAGTGATTACAGATGTACATCTCTGCAGTCGAGCAATATCCCCTCTTAAAACATTCATTAACACCGTTTCAGCAATATCATCTGCATTATGACCAGTCACAATACAATCTACCCCCAAAATTGCAGCACCTCTGTCCAATGCTTGTCTCCGAAAAACACCACAAAATGTACAATTGTTTTTACGGCCAATCTAAAATACAATTATGTATTCTATCACAATGTTCAACTAGAACTTTTGAATGTATAGAAGTTATTAAATGTATTGTACTTCTGCAACTATAGAATCCATTGTCCATCCATATAATTCTTTGTATGATAAAATTTTAAGTGGAATGCCATAATCATCTCTATTCTGTGCAACAGTTTTCAAACTATCGTCCCTATATCCTAGATAATAATACATTTTATATAAAATATGTATTATGAAAAAATTTAAATATATATATATATATTTCTTTTTATGCTATATACCAGCAATTCCTTCATCAATGGATAAAAGAAATAAATCTAATCCATATTTGTGCCTTTCATTTAAAGTTTTTAAAACATATGCAAGTACAGTGGAATCTTTTCCACCTGATGCTCCAATGGCGACTTTATTACCAGGCTTGAATAGTTTACCATTGACAATTGTATCATGAATCTCAGTCTCAAATGCTAAGAAGAAACAATCTTTGCATAATGTACTGCCAGTTTTTGGCCTCTAAAAAAGACACATTTGTTTTTAATCACATTTAATAATAACAATTTATTATATAAATTTTTTCAAGTAGCAAAATTTTGTGGAAATAATTTTTACCTTTAAAATAGCATCTCTCCCACATTTTGTGGAACAAGAGACAGGCATCTTGGTTGCCTTATTTCTCAAGATACAGTTATCGATAATAAATTATAAATTCTTGTTACATATCAATTTATTTATGAGTAACAAAGCAAGATTATATATAAAAATGTCTTAATATATTTCCTCGTTAACGTATGATTGAGGTTATATATCCACGTTGCATACAACACTCGACGAAAGAAAAAAATCGTGCCTATCGCACAACACACATAATATTCGTATCCAATGAAATTTTCACTCAAGTTTGATTTTCCTCGAAACAACAATTGTGCGATTAATAATGCAGTGTTTTTTTTTAATCACTTGAGGAAAAAAACACGAGAAAGGGACACACGATTTAGTCCTCCGGTTTCTCGGGTGGCGGTCCGCAAGGCTGCAGCATCTTCTCCATAAGATTGAATCTGACTCGTGCTTTGGCTTCGTTCTCGGCAATCGCGAAGAAGTTGAGTAGATCGTAATGACCCATGTACGAACTGCAAGAATCCCGGTGCTGATTCACCAGCCATTCGAACTTGGTCGTATCCGCATGTCCTGTGCCGATATACTTGGACTGCAGATGCTCCAATTGACTGTGAATATTATAGCGTTCGCCCATCTTCCCGAGCTAAGCTTTCTCGCGATCTGGTTCCTCCTTGGTTAAATTAACGATTACGTTTGTATTTTTCTTACACAATTGTTTGCTCGTAAAAAATTTATGTTATAGGTTATGTTTATCCGCGAAAAGAATAAACTCGCGGAGAAATATTTCGCGCATGCGCAGTAGCGTAAGGATCATATCGATAAGTAGCGTACATATATCCATACATACCTATCGTTTGAAAAAAAAAGTAGTAAATATGGGAACAAATAATATTATAAAAGTCTCCACTGATTGAATAATTTACCGATAATTGTAAAGCGTTCCGATCGACTCTCAAAATTTTGAATCATTTGTTTGATCAATTAAGACAAAAGGAGCAATTTTATTTGTTTTGATTGGTTAATCAAACGCTTCGAAACTTTTGTAACATTAAATGAAGAATAAGAATAACATTTATAATGACGAGAGTAACATTTCGTCTTCTTTTTTCACTCAATTGCCATCCTCTTCAGAAGGAGAATGGATACGTGTGAGTGATGATTATCTTGTCTCGATAAAGATTTAACGTGTCATTGGTCATTCTTGTCAAATCAGTGGCTTAGCCAAAGAACAGCGATCTTTCATAGATTCTCTGCGTAAAATTTCAAAAATTCCAAAAGTTCTAGGTTCCAATGACTTTATTGGCTCGTCGGATTTGAAGCGATCCAATCCGAAATCCGAACGTCTTAGAAAATGCAGGATCGCGAGTATCGGGGAATTCCTTTATATCTCTAGTGACTTGTCGCATTCCACCGCATCGCGGCGGCACTATACGCAGTCGTTACGTCACGTCGATAGGACGTGCCAAATGGTAAATGGCTTCCACTCGGTCGAGCTAGGATTTTATGATCGAGCCGAAATCCAATCCAAAGAAAATACATGCGATATGATGCGATCGGCCGCCGGAATCATAAAAATATGATCGCCTGAGCGCCGTACGATCGCGATAGAGATTAATTTTTGGCCAAAACGCACCGATCGTCCGCGAATTATGTGCTGAAATTGCTACGTGCGAGGAACGGCAACTACGACGAGAACGGGACGACCGTTACGCGCTTACGTCGATTCTACTGGTGCTGATTTCGGGCCTGATGCGAAGGGCACCGAGGCTCGTCACGACGTTGCAGGATATACATCGCACGTGAGTATGAATTACCATCGCACGATTTCTCGGACGAGTCGTCGTCGTGATCGAATTTTCTTATCCCCCCCGGAATAAGAAACTGGGCGAGTCCGTGCTAGAGAAATGGCGGCCGCGCTGGCTCGTTCGAGAAATTCGTGACCACACGTTTGTCACTTCCTGTTGTCGATCGCCAATTTTTCCTGCCACGTTTTCCGCCGAATAATATTCTCGCCCATCCTCGATTCGGGCAGCATAAACGCAACCGCTTGCCCGCTCGCTCTCTTTTTTTTTGCACGCAAGTTAATCGCGTCATTTCGCGATATCGCCCATATACGTATATCGATGTGTGCGTGAGCGAGCGCGGACGCGTGTGCGTACGTATATGATTGTTGAGCGCGAATGTACATCGTGAGTGTATATATCCATGACGATCGACCTCGAGACTGTCGTGGTACATTGGAGCGATATCGTCATTTTCGATTGTTATTGCATTTGTACTGATGTCAGGGTAAGCCAGAAGGAATCTCGATTCCAGCCGAGATATTTTCCCCTGCCCACAGAGCCTCAATGATGACTGTTGACAAATGGAGCGATGTAAAGCCACTTCCAGCGCTCTGGAATAGAATGTTATTGTATATGTAGAGTTTATATGTTTGACCAATAAAAAAAACTATGTATATACTTGCAAAAATATTTGATTAAATTCACATACACACACACACACGCATACATATCTTATAAATTTATAGCAATATATCTATGCGACAAATGATAACATATATGCGAGGTTGTTATCTAATTTTTATTTGCCTGCAATAATTTGACTCTATTATCATGTTAATGCATTAAAAGAAATACGAATGATATTTGTAAGATTACTACATATATTATATATATTGATATCTGTTTTATTTTTAGTAGGTGACATGCCCAGCACTCGTGATATCGAACGGGCCGAACGTAACGGGAGATTTCGCTCGCGAAGAAGAGGCAGCACAAGCAGCGACGTGAATCGACACAGCTTTGATGGTGCTGATAAGCGACACAGACGGCATGGAAAGAGCAAGAATTCTGGAAAAAAGAAGAAGAAACGTTCACGCGATAAGTCATTGGAAAACGTGCCGACTGTAGCTTCGTCGGTCGTTAAACCGTTGGTCGAGTATTCTGACGTGAGTAGCGAGGATCTTTCGGAGCCAGAAGCGGGAGAGATACAATCGGAAGACAGTCGCGCCAATAGCTATACGGATGGGGAAGTACCTGAATCGCTCCTTCAAAGGCGGTATTATGGCGGTAGTCCGGTACCTCGTACTCTCGGAGCATCGCCCATCAGCCTGTCGCCCTCACCGCCGGTTCAACATCGACACGCTATCAGCAGGCGTTACTCCTCGCCGAACGATCAACAGCAGCCGACTACGATGCACGGTGCAACGACGCCGGAATATGAGGAAGAATCGAGACGATACGCTCGACGAAAGGAAAAGAAGCACAAACGTGAAAAGAAGAAGAAGAGAAGTCTGAGCCCATTATCGAATTCGGGAAAGAAGAAGAAGAGAAAATCCAAGAGACATTCCGACAGCGTAAGCCCGCATCACGTTGTTGTCGAGGACATTATTCTGAGCCCGGATCATGAGAAGCAACCATCAGTCACTGCCGGCACTACAAATTGGTCTGAATCGCCGCCGTTGCCATTGAAGGATAGCACATCGCCAATCTCGCCGGCAACTCCGCAGGAGCATAGGTGTCCCAGTGACGACGTGGAGTTGGAGATATCAAGGCAGACATCTCGAAACGTAACACCACCGTCACTTCTGCCGACACGGCAGACGGAATCGCCGCACACGCCGCTACTGCCTCCGCGTGCCACGACGCCGGAGAACTTGAATAAGGTCATGTCCGCTGTGCCAAAACACGGCAGTCCCGATCGACAAAAACGCAGTCCCAGTATTCACGCGATGCGGCGTACTAGTATGAGTCCCGCACCCATTGGTTCGAGCCGCAGAAGACCGCATAGTCCGAGTCCACCATCGAGACGCAGAGATCACAGCCCGCGAAGAAGAGACTTTAGTCCTACTCCGGTGCTCCATAGACTCAGGCATAGTCCGAGTCCTACCACGATTAGACGACGAGAGTTTAGTCCAAGCCCCGTAGGCAGTCACAGGCGGAGAACGGACAGTGTCAGTTCTCCTAAACGCAGAAGACGAGACGAGTCTGATCGACGCCACCGACATCACGACAAGGATAGACGGGACAAGCGGAAATCGAGATCAACTAGAAGCCCCACCGGAAGCAGGTATTCTTTCGTTTATCTATTTGCGATTTTATATATGTATGGTATGTATATATCAAGATGCATAATATATAAATAAATAAATTTCTCATAATAACTCAGGCGCGATAAACTTTTACCTATTTCAGATTACATTTGCCTTTGTCTCGGTCGCGGTCCCGCAGCCCGCAAGGAAGATGGCGAAAGCTATCTCGTTCGAGATCGCGTTCGCGCAGGAGGAGTCGTACTCCGAAGAAATCACGCTCGCCCAGCAAGTCTCACAAATTGATGAGGAAACATAAATCGAAAAGTCCGCGTCCTCGAATACCTTCTCCTTCCCCTCATAGATCGCGAGCTAGGAGTCCGTCGAGTATCACCGCTCGAAATCTCCGAGTGCAAGCAAAGATTAGCGAAACTAGTCTGTTCGCGGAGCTTGTAAAAGATCGAAACATGAGGGAATTGGCGTACAAAAAGTTGCAGGCCGCAAAGGAAAAGGCCGTGAATCAGGACGAAGTGCAAATTATAGAAGGCACTGACGAGAGAGACGATAACGGCGGCAACGTGTCCTCCGAGAATAAAACTTCCATTGACAATAAGGATAGATCTATAAATCACAAGGAGCAACAAGCGAGGGCTTCAGAGAGCACAGTCGACGTCGTCGATATTCCCGTTCCGATGACAAGCGATGACGGCATTCTAGCGAGCAAAACACCGCCATTGCCACCTATAGGTCAATCGATCGCAGCTGCATCTAATTCGACATCTGCGGTGGCGAACCCGTTTGTTTCTCACACAATTATACATACTTCACCCAATTTATCATCATCATCATCATCGATGCCATCCAATAATTGTCCGATCACCATGTCGCACAGCCCGAATTTTCCGACTCCCGCCCCAGGTGTACAACCGCCACCACCACCACCGCCACCACTGCCGCAATCCGCCGAGATCATGTCGACAGTCTTACCGCAAGTGTCTACGCCTGTCGTACCCATGTCGGTGCCATCAATTCCATCAGCGCCGATTCTACCCAACATGTCTGTTCCACCGCCACCCATTCCGCCGATTCCTGTTCCGGCGCCCAATATCATGTCCAAGTTCAATCCACATAATAATCTTGTACCACTGAAATCAGTGGATCCTCCCAAACCTCCCATAGTAACATTCACAACCAAAAGTTTGAAGAGATTACCATTGCCACCCGGCATCAATCAGAACGATTTGGAGAGCATAGATTCGCCGCCGAGTCGTTCTCCAACCCCTCCCAGCAAATCGCAATCCAAATTTTCGACGGGAACGATGCCAAAACCACCGCAGAAGAAGAGTATCAAGGATCTGCCGATGCCACCAGGTAAGTTCTTTTTTGTTTTTTACATTTTGTACATCTTAATTTCAACTTATCGTCGATCGTTTTTATAGTTGTACCTGGGTCGGAAGATTTGAGCGGCGAAGACGATCCGAATGCCACGCCGCCGCGTTTGAAAATCGAACGAGTGGCACCAAAGCCCAAGTTGAAGAGACCGAAAATATTAAAGCGCAGAGGATCGCGAAACTGTCACGCTCCCATGTCAGCCTCTGGCGGTAAAGATTGGGGCGAACGATGCGTCGACGTGTTTGAGTTTATAGCGCAAATCGGAGAAGGTACTTACGGGCAAGTGTACAAAGCGCGAGACAAACGAGCCGGCGTGCTAGTAGCCTTAAAAAAGGTTCGCTTGGAAAACGAGAAGGAAGGCTTCCCCGTCACGGCGGTTAGAGAAATAAAGATTCTGCGGCAGCTGAACCACAAAAACATTGTTAACCTTAGGGAAATAGTCACAGATAAGCAAGATGCGCTGGACTTCCGGAAGGTATTTTTTTGTCTAAAGTTATGTGCAATCTCTGTAGTGGCATTCCGTACTACAATATATTTTTGTCGCTATTTTACTTTTAAAAAAATATTATAAGTATAGAATAAATCGCGCGCGCACATAGCAGTGAGTACATAGGATATTGCACACTCGCGTGTATACATACACAGTCAATTATATATGAGATATCATTAATTTGTAATATAATTATTGCAAACAATACTTTTAGTGTCTGACAAACGAGAGTACGGAATACCTCTACTAGCATATAATGCTAGTTTGCGAAACTATATAATCGTTATATAATCGTTCCTTATGTTTCAGGATAAAGGTTCCTTTTACTTAGTTTTTGAATATATGGACCATGATTTAATGGGCCTACTGGAATCCGGCATGGTGGATTTCAACGAGATGAATAACGCCAGTATCATGAAGCAGTTGCTGGATGGCTTGAATTATTGTCATAGTAAAAATTTTCTGCATCGAGATATTAAATGCTCGAACATATTGATGAATAATAAGTGCGTGTGTGATCTCTAACGAATTATTTGTTTCGCTGGTAATCGTTAGATATAATCGTACGATTTTGATTAGGGGCGAAGTTAAGTTGGCCGACTTTGGTTTGGCACGACTATACAATGCAGAGGACAGACAGAGGCCGTACACCAATAAAGTGATCACTCTGTGGTACAGACCTCCCGAACTTTTGCTAGGAGAGGAACGTTACGGGCCCGCAATTGACGTGTGGAGTTGTGGATGTATCTTGGGAGAACTGTTTTCGAAGAAACCGTTATTTCAGGTAAATATTATATGCATCTCGTAATTATCCATTAAGTTGGACAAAAAAGGAATCAACATTAATTTGTTATTAATATTAGTAATTTTTTACTGCAGGCCAATGTAGATTTGATGCAGCTAGAGATGATTTCAAGAGTTTGTGGAACGCCCACTCCTGCTGTCTGGCCTTCTGTGATAAAACTGCCGCATTGGCATACACTTAAGCCAAAAAAGCAGCATAGAAGACGTCTGAGAGAGGATTTTGCGTTTATGCCAGGGCCAGCCTTGGATCTTCTCGATAAGATGTTGGAATTAGATCCCGAGAAGCGAATAACGGCAGCTGATGCGCTCAAGAGCGCTTGGCTGAAGAATGTTCAGCCCGAACAGTATGTTATCCTTTGATTGTATAAGTATGAACTGTTAATTTCTATATTCACGCGACGTCAAATATTACAGTTAATCAAGAATTTAAAAAAAATCAGATATACAGTAAAATTCCACTATTCTAGACCACTCGTTTCTTTTTGTAAACAATTTCTCTCTTTGCGCTATTCTTCCAATATATATATTTACTATATGATTATAGTGTATAATGAGAAAGAAAGTAGAACAGAGCATGTAACAAACATTTTCATTCTGCATACATATGCTATTAGAACAGAATGGAAATTTATGGAAATTTCAGAATAGAAAGACAACTTGATAGTAATAATGAATAGAGGGATTTTACTGTATATTTTACTGTGCATTCATGGCTTGTAAGATTAAACTTATTTTGTGTAGATCAAATATCAATTATAAAATCGAAAACTTTGGCCAATATGCCGCTTATCGCTGAATAAAATAAAGTAGAAGATATATTAGTGAACATTTTATCAAAAAGTAAAATTAAGAGAAACTTGCAAAATTTGAATGTAAAGCATAATTGGATATTTGATCTCGCGTGGATTTATTTAATCAAACGAGCGTTCTATACTTGAAAATATTTTGTGCTCAGTTTTAAATTATAGGATATACAGTCTATTAACAGTCCATGCTTATATAGTCAAAAATATATTATCTTTTCGCATCAGCTTTCTGTTTTAAAAATTATTTCTCTATTAAAATTTTATTCGTAAAATACATCCCGCTTTCACGATATATTAGGATGCCAGCGCCGCAGCTTCCAACTTGGCAAGATTGTCATGAGCTCTGGAGTAAAAAGCGGAAACGCTTGTTAAGGGAGCAGCAAGAAAGTGCTGCGGCGAAGATGCCTCTCCTTCCCTTCCCGAATAAAGGAGGTCCCCACAAGGACGATCTATCAGATGTCGGAGGGTGAGTAAAACAGATAAAGAAAAATCTAATCCACGAGTTGCTGAGACACATGTATCCCAGCGCCGTTACCAGAAAACTAATTTGCTTATACACGTAGACGGCTGTGTACGACGAGTTGTGCTTGGCCTTTATTTTCTTTAGCGAAAAGTTGCATTGTCAGACGAATCTTTCTTGAAAAGCGTGGAGCGATATCGAAAGAAGGAGAGCAGTTATATATTTCTGTGTGTTCCTGTCGATCCTCATTCGCATGCCAATCTTCCTTCCTTTTTAACCTAATGAATCAACAAGTTAATTTTAGTTTCGTTCACAGTCGTTCGAAACGACGATGGCAATAGCGCAGAACAATGGAAAAATAGAGAAGCACGAAACGTCGTTCTCTGTTCGTGCTGCTTCGCTCTGCAGAAAATGTTTATTGTTTATAAACGATTTGATTTTATAGACTGCCTGTGTGAGACATATTTAAATATGAAAATTTTCTCAGCGATAATAACTTATTACAAAGAAATATGTTATATTGTTTAACTCTTTGGCTACTTGCACATAAAACTGCTTTCTTTTTAGATTTCAAACAAATGGAATAGGAATGTAATATGCAATTATGACTTTATATTATTTTCACATCAATTAGTATAAAAGAACGATATGCAAAAGTCAATTGATTAATTATTTAAAATCTTGTTTGTTTTTATTGCAAAAAATTTTTAAACTTCAACTATAAAATATTAGCTTGCATTTGTAGTTAAAGGGTTAATTATTTGCCTCACTTCCCTGTTCCCATGTGTGGAACTATTTGAAATAATTACAATGAGAATGTTATAACTATATTATCGTAGCTTATCTATATAATTCCTCATATAATCACTAATATGGTACAAACATCTATTTACATGAGAGAAAAGTATATATTCTAGTAATCACTGTGATTCAGTCTACCATTCGATTCTAAGAATAATTGTAAAAATTAAGTTATCACAATTTATGCAGCTATAATCTAATTAATATACATGTACATATCCATCAATACATTGTACGAACAGAAAGATATATGTATATATATATATATATATATATCCGTATATGTATACATGAATGTATATCTGCATGTTGCGAAAAAAACGAAGGAAATATAAATATACGATGCACGAGCGAATACATAATATATCAAAATGAAACTATTCATATACAATTTGTGCGCACGTGCATATAGATGCAGATTCTCTTACAAAGAGATTTGTTTAACATCTCTATGTTAATATATATAAATATTTATAATGCATTTTATATTCAACCAAAAATGCTAGAAAGTATGGTTGAAACAAATAACCATTTGATTGTAAATAAATACAGAGATCACGTCTCAATGCGTGATTTCTCTCTCTTTCTCTCTTTCTTATTGTTACTTTTCATAAAAAACTATCCAATTTATACCTTAGGTAGAGAATAAAACGACGACCTGCGCAAATAAGCGAGTTCCGAATCGAGCTCTATAGTGTAAATATAGGCAATGTACAGGTACGAAGGAAATATGCTGTAAGAAGATCGAAGAAGACGAGAATACGAAGAGATGAAGACTAAATGTATGATGAATGAATGAGTCGCATGAAGATATTAATTTTAATTCCATTAATGTATAATTTTATTTATATTTGATCCAATTTATTGAAGCATTCATGGCATATTATATTTTAGTCATCCCCCTAATAACTGTATTACAGTTTAGTGATTCGTATTATAGTAAATTACGCGATATGAGTTTCAATATACAAATGATGAATCATTGTGTACATTATTTACGCTATCTTTTTTTTGCATTATGTTAAGTGATACTATTTTTAAGATAAAATTTAGTTTTTGGATGTTCTCTAATGTAATAGCAATGTAAAAAATGTAATATACATAAGGCATCCAAAGATATTTGCCTAAATATCTCTATGGGCAATTATTCTACTGAATCTTTAATGCGATTAAAACATTTTATTATTTAATTTTTTAATTCTAATGCGCCCCTTAATTTTTGTGCTTGAATTAGGTGAAAATATTTTTCCAAAGAAATAATCCAATACAAGCAGTACATACTTGCAGGCAATTATCTTGGACAATGCTTATTTATCAACGTTTACTGTCTGATCTATATATGTAAAATAATCACAAAATATATGTTATTATTTCTACTTGTTCCACAAATATTCTGACAGTTTTTATAATTTTCTCTGCCATTTATTATCTGTAAAAATAAACGCTAGTATATTTCCATGTTTCATTTTTTTTATATGCATACATAAGTATTGAATCATGTTTTTAAGAATAAATTAAATTCACAATACTAACAGTTTAAATATGGCATATAAAAAATATGATTAAGATCACACATCTCTATTTTATAATATTTTAACTGATAAATTAAACTTTTTAATAGAATTCAAGAAGAATTGATCATAGATTATATGTGTATATGTGTATTTACATAAATACTAATACACACACACACACACATACATACATACACATTCTTATATATATTTTTCTGCATAATGATAAAAACTTCCGATCTTTTTTGTATTATTAAAGCTATTTTTTAATATATAGGAAAAGAACAATGATATAAATTATTGCAAAATCATTACATAGCATATTTCATATACGAAAAAAAGTGTATGATGTTTTCTAATACCTCATACACTTAGTATGACAATAAAGTTAATAAATCAAACTATGTAAATCCTTTCCTGCCTCTCTTAAAAAAAAGTATTAAAAAACTATTTATCAGAAATTTGAAGGAATTTATGTGGGAAATAATAAAATCTCTCAATTCTGATGTAATTTTCAATGTTTTCAATGCACCAATAAATCACAATGTAAGAGATAATCTGCACATTGTATATTTATATCTCAGAGAGAAACACACTATACATATTAAAAATTTAAAAAAAGACTGATCTTATAAAAATTGGTCTTTTATGTTATAATGTATTCTTTATGAAGAAATCTACAATGTAGAAGATTACATTTGAAAATATATGAATATGAATTATATTCATAATAAAATAATGTTTGTATATATGATAGACATATTTTTTTTTATAAATCATAATGTAAAATGCTTTGGAAAATATAATTTTTAAAACGTAACATGTTTTATATATATATATATAACTCTTATTAAATACTGTGTAATAAACGCGTAAAATCTGATAATAATCGTTTGTAAAATACATACTGTTCTATGATTAATTTTAGTATATTGTCAATATGTAGTATAAAAAATTATACTTAGGAAAAAATAACTGAAATTTTAATAATCAAGCTGTAATGTTTAATATTTTGATAAGATTTCTCTAAAATTGTCTTTCTCTCTTTTAAATATTATATTTTAAAAACTTATTTATATAATTGTTTGTCTAGACAAATGTATGTAATGCATAGAGAAAAATTATATTTTTAGTTATATTGTTGATGGATACTGTTTCATTATTCAATATATATAAGATATAGTTAATCCAGTGATGTACTTAATATTACGAGTATTCTACAAGATAATGCTTGTAATTATATAGCAAAAATTTATATAAGAATGTAAAATAATGAGAATAATTTATAAGTATATAAATACACACACACACACATTATATATATATATATATATATATATACACACACACACACACATATATACATACATACATCTGTGCGTATATATGTATGTATGTATGTGTATGTATGTATAATACACATATACATAACATACACATAATAAAGCTAGTGTTATAATCCATATTGTGGAATATGTAGAAATGATATGTAAAATTTTGGACCCAGGATTATTTATAAGCACAAGATAATTGGCATAATGTCTAATAGGAGAAAATTATGTTTCAGGAGATAATATAATATTGTGGCTGAATAATAGATGGACAAATTTTGTAACACTTATAAGAATATATAATAGGTAATGAAAGTTCCAAATCTTAATACGTGTTCACGCCCAGAGTGTCCAATCTTATTATGTCTATCAAGTACATGAATCATATAACCACTCTCTTGTGTGCTTAGCTAACCGAATATTAATCAAATTGCTTTATGATACTGTTTTATATAACATAAAATCTATTTGTAGCAATGCATTAAATGAAGAAATACTTGCGCTATGCGATTGTTGCTTTACGTAATAAATAATAACAAACAAAAATGTTACATGATTATATATTTCTATGCTAAATATGTTATGTGCATGTATATCTGTAATTCTATTGTATTGGACTGGCTTTAAGATACATTTGTACAGCTTATTAATTGCATGATCTTCATATCTCTTTATATTATTATTATTATTATTATTATTATTATTATTATATTATAAAAAAAATTTGACGATGTTTGATTACAGTCAATAATGCAGTGGAATATTATATTCATAAAATTTCTGTAAAAATTTGTGTATATATTTCACAATTTAAAGTTAAAAAAAAGTTAAAAATTTATTGTTATCAGAGTTTTCTTTATCAGTGAATCTTGTATTTCGTGTGAATTCTCTAAAAAAATTAATATCATCACATTCATTGTATACAAATACATGTTGGGGAGAATAATTTATTTTTTGTATCTTTATTAAATCTTCACGTTTGATCTGTGATTCTGTTACAGGTCCTCTAAACGACTAAAAATGGAAGCAGGCTATAATTCACATCCGAGCAGACTTGCGGAAGGTCATTACGATGAAGATAATTTGTTTAATCAGAGCGGACCATACATAGTGTCTACACCGTCGTACTATTTTAACAATTCACCGCCCGTCAAATCGCAATCGAATCTGAAGGGAGATAATCAGCCATTGGAAATGTGTACCGAAAGTAATCTCGCCCGGAGGCTGATGATTCTTACGAATTCCTTGAATCAGGGAAAGCCAATTCGTGTCGACGATCTTCTATCGCTTCGATCGGACCAGACTGAAGTATCTATATAAAGAGATTTATTTTAGATATATATATGTATGCGTGTGCGTGTGTGTGTATATTTAAAGTTTCTGTTTTTTTCATTACAGTCATTGAATTATGATGTGAAGAGTAAGAAATTGTATAAATTTTTTTCTATGATAAATATACATAGCAATAAATTTTTTTTTCCGAAAAGGAAATTAAAGAATTTCCATAGTTTCTCGCTTCGCGGATAGCATTATAACGACTTCGATGAACATCAGGAGCTTTAATATCTGAAACTTTATTATGAAGAAAATATTTTTCAATAATATAATATATATTTTTACAATTTGAAATATTTATTATATAAATATATTTGCAGAGTGATCCAAAGGCGGTGCAATTGTTGGGCGATCTGCGCGCCGAGCTTCGTCTTGCCGCGAATGCTCGACCGGGCGGACAACTAGATCCGCATCTTCCCATACTGAACCCGTCTCTCTTAGGTATGTGATACGAGATAGCCCTATATTTCTTGCGTTATTATTACAGATTTCACATTTTTTTGCAGATACGAATGCGCCGCACGGGCCGGGTAATTTCGACGCGCACGCAGTATACGCCGGCGACGATGCCGTCAGTTCCCATGGGAGGTGGTCGCAGCTGGCCACCGCTGGCGTTCGGAATGCTCTGTCAGCACTCATATCGTACTATGGTCTGGATAACGTCTACAATCCCGCCAGCTCTGCCGCGATCGACCGATTACCGCCAGGTAAACCACCTGTGTAGTCAAACCTGGCGCAGAATCTTTTTTTCTGCCCTCGACTTCCTCGCAGCAATCCGCGTTCAGCTCATAATGATTTGTGCGAAGTCATCATGCGGTACAAGATCTGCGTATGTACGTGCAAAATCGGAAGGGATGAGAAAAAGAGAGAAATCTATATAATTATATCGCTATTTTTTAAATTGTGCTAGCGATAGAAAGAAAGGAGAAGAAGAAAGAAAGAGAGAGAAAAAGATGGTATCATTCATATCGATCTGTTTATAGCCTTCGTTATCATCACTTCGTTAATTATAAGTGCACGCTCAGTGTATAATTGTACGATATGCGACCAGATATTCAGAATGTGCAAGTTCTTCTCAAATGACAATGATGTTATAGCCGTTATAGTGCACACCTTGAATTACTAATGATACGATACGATTGTTTCTCGAGGTCATCATTCGATCGGTCATCGTTGAACGGTGTTCTTCTTTGACATTTCTTTCCCGCATCATATTATGAAAGATCTGTGATACACATATGTATATAAATATACATACATTATATCTATATATATATACTACGTTTGTAGAAACCTGAATTTCTCAAATGGAACTCGATTTTTCCCGACGCTTGTTCTCATTCGCCGATGAAAGAGAAAAGACTTTTGTTCGCAATACTCGACATGCGAGATCTTAAGGATTTGTATTCTGTTATTGTAATCTCACAAATAAAAGAAAAAGAGAGAATTTTATTTTCAAGAAAAGTTAAAATGCGTTGGCAGGAACGCTGGTTGATTATAAATTTGCGTAACAAAATGGTAACGCTAAGAAAAAAAATGTGAATATTTATTTATTGGTTAAGATTTTTTATATAAGACGCTAGCGCTTATTTATTATAAACGTATTTACGGTATACAATGTACATACTTATATGCTAAGGATATACAATAAAGATATCGATAGAAAAATGTCTCAAGCTTGGTTAAATCGAACATATATTTATAATATAATATGCAAAGTATATATATATATATATATATATATGTTTTTCTTTTAAAATGCGGTATTTAATTAAAGAAACTATTTTTTTAATGAAATTTAATAAGATTATAGAGAGAGAGAGAGAGCTATATAAATACTTATGACAGATACATCTTTGTTTTTCTATACAGTTTAGAAAGATCCTTTAAAATTCCCCATTGAGACTTTGGGACCCTTGGGATTTTTGGGACAGACAGTCCTGAAATTTTTTTTCGTCGTTTCTCACTGCCAATATATGCTGCATGATGAACTGTTATGGCGGATTGTATCGAGTGCATAAGATGTGTGATATGTAAATAAATAAATGTTGAAGATCATATATAGCTAAGTGAAACTGATATATGAATGAAAATACATAAAGAAGTGTATATTTTATTCGGATAATTTGTCGGAAAAATTTAATCGGCACGGCAAACATTAGCTGAAGAAACTAAGAAAAATACGTGCTGCTCCGAAACGATAAGCGTGCTTCGATAATGTCAGCATTTCTGCAATTCAACTGTCTTATACATGATGAAACTGCTAGAAAAGCGATAGAAAGCTATGTGGGAATTTTGCAGGAAGCACTTCAGCAGTATCAAAGTAAGTATAAACATATAATGCTCTAACTATTTTTGTTGCTTTATTTCTCTATTAAATGTTATGAGATAAAAAGAGAGTGAGTGCAAGCTAAATATTTTAAAATTAGCAATTATATATATATAATTTTTGCAATATTTCGCGTAAATTCGTACATATTTTTCAATTTGCATTGAATTTGTGAACTTTTGAATGATAAATTGTTTCGATATATATATATATATATATATACTTTGGAAAACTTTATACAAGTATTTGCGCCCTCTGGAAATAATGAAAGAAACTATAAGTATAAAATAGCGCGAAACTTTGTCACTCTCCGTAATCAATCGTTTGAATTGAGTTACAAAACAACTAGTTGGTTACTAAAACGATTATCCGCGCCCTCTGACAAAAATTATTGATAACCGTTTTGAACTTAGGAATCTCTTAACAAAAGTTACTAAGAACTAAGCGCGCAAAAATTTAAATATTTGAGTTGTACAGATTATGCAGAATTGATATAAATAATTTATTTAATGATTTTTCCACTTTTTTACAGATTTATGGGAAAATTACATAAAATTACAAGAGAAATACGAACAGTGCAATGTGTAGGTTTTTAATCCTATTAATATAATTTAAATCACGAATAAAAAATATTTACAACACAATTCACAGATAATTACCAATTATCCATTTTGTAGACACTCTTCATCCCTAGTGAAAATTGATAAACCTTATACAGAAATAAAAGATGAACAAACATCTCAAAGACAGTTAAATAATAGCACTATCACACAAGAAGAAAGTATTTCTTTGTTGGAATTAGATACATTAAATGTAGATTCTGTTAATCTTAAATCCAATACTGAAGCCGAATCTTCTTCACATCCGAGAGAATCTCCATGCAAAGATACCGACAGTGAAAGCGTCTCAAGGAGTCCAGTATTTTCCAGGACATGTCTAAAGACTGGTGGCATTTCTGTAAAGAAATTCGCACGTTCACCTAAATTAGTATTGGAATGTAATAATTTAACATCAGACATGAAGACACATCGTAGTTCTGAAAAAGTTTCTTCAGAATATAGTCAGAAATTAGAGATTAATACATCACAACATGTGGAAACCACATTTCTACCAAATGGAAAAAGATTGAAGCAATCTCGACTAGTATTTCATCCAATCAAGTGTAACGAGAAAATAAGTGTACAGAAAACCAGTAAGTCAGCCAGTATATTGCCGAAAATAGAACAGGAATCCATAGAAGATATTTCTATAGTAAAAACATCTGCCACTACGGAAAATAATGCCACAGGTATCAATGAAACTTTTGAGGATGTAATAGAGATCAGTCCTACGCAGAGAAATATCACATCTAAGGTTACTCGTCGTTTAAGACTCAAGAGAAAAACTTTTGCAAAGCAAACAATAAAAAGTTCTTCAAGTAAATATAAATGCCATGACCCTGTTTCTAGTATTGTACCAAAAATAATGATAGATACTATAGATTTTGCATTATGTTCTTCGCCAGAACATACTTCTATAGAAGTAGAAGATGATAAGTCATTGGATGGAAACATGACTAATACTGTAGTTAATGCACTAAAAGATAAAGTTAATGTAAGTAATTTTTCACCAATAAAAATGTGTAGCGAGAGCAATGTTCAAATTAAAAAGGAAGATCGATCGATAACAAATAAGGTACAAAATATTGCTGAAAAAAATTATGCCTTTATCTATGAAGATGAAAACTTTTATCTGCCTACCAAGCTAGCTATAAACAAAAATGATACAGAGAACAAGCCACCTGTAAAAAAAGCATCATTGTCTAAGTTTGACATGTAAATATTATTTAATATTTGATAAAATTAAATTTCTCTTACATATATCTAATAAAAATATTACTTGCAGACTGCTACAAAGAAAGGAAAATGTTTCAGAGCAAATTAACATGCGATGCAAAGCTGATAGAGCAAGGTTGAATGGTTGGGATTGCTGGGAATGTGAAGAAGTAATATTAATATAATTACGTAAAATATGTACACAATAAGCAAATACTTTTCTTCATAAAGAAATATTAAGATTATAATCTTGTATGTGATTTTAGTATTACAAGAATCTGTTGCTGTCGAAGGATGAATTGCAGAAGCGGAAAAATCAATGCTCGCGGCATCGGCACAAGTACGAGAGACCGAGTACACCAGAAGGTATATTTAATTTGTTTCTCATTGCGTCTGTGTGTATGCGTGTGATATATTTATATATATATATATATATTTTTTTTTTAAGGATTTTGGGATCCAGAATTTCCTGAGACACTGTCAAGCACATATCGCCAAAATAAAACCTGAGGTATATTACCATTCAATCAAATAATTGAGTTCTTAAGAATGAATGGAGATGAAAGAAAAAATCCAGAATATAAGGGATACTTCAGTTGATTCCAAAATAAAAGGGCTTGACTTTATTTCACATTGTGTTATCGTTAATAATAAATATTAATTATTATATATAGATACATATACATGCATGCATTTTATTATATTCCCTTTCTTAGTAAAATTTTATAAATCTAAATAATAATCATAAAACGCGATTGCAATTAAATATAATATACGCATTAAGAGATTTCAATGAGGGAAGTGTAAACGCGGTCATGGCTTGAACATAGATCGATTTATTATTTTACAACATGTATATAGTATTATATTTTGGGGGTAACATAGTATAGATTTATATATATAACTATATCATTTCATTTTTTTAATATATAGATTCATCCCTTTACATAAAAATATAGAATCTGTTTTGTGAGTCGGTACTAAAGAAGGCTAATCAAACTCAGTTGTAGTGATCAAGCGAAGTTTGACACAGTTTCAAGGTACATTAGTGCTTCTAGCCCTTCCGAAATTCTCTCGAAAATAATATTCGCAATGCTGTTAATTAATTACATAGGCTCGCGAAACTTTAATTCTTAATCAATATCAATTCCAATCAATTTCTCGCAACGTCGTTCAAAGATACATTTAAAATAAGGCAAGTAGATGCGTCATTAAATAGATATGTATAGAATATATTTGCGGGGAAAAAATAAAACGATCGACTCGATAAAAGTTTCGCAATATAATGCGAGTTTCGAATCGCTAAACACAGTACTAAACTCTGATATAATACGCCTGGATATCCCAAGCGTGAATTATATATTTACGTTATATAATCTGCACCATTTAACATCGTTCATTAAGCTATATATAATTCTCCAGCGAAATAATCGCGCACACACGACAATTTAACTTTAAGACATCAAGCCGATTTTCTTACAATTTCGAAAAGTAAAATGTTGCTTAAATTGCACAATTATATCGGCGCTTCTTGCGCGGATTGATGTAATAATTTCTGGTTGTTTGATCGATCATCCACGCGTACTTTAAACATAATAACTCTACGACGAGACGTAACAAAAACTCGATATACATGTGACGCTTCAAATAACCCAAAAAATTCGTCTCTATAAAAAATAAATATATAGAATATATTAATTTTTTTTTAAAAGACGATAATAAAACTGTGCTGTTTCGATTTGCTGCACTGAAATAGATTTGTGCTTACGTATGTATATTTTGGTATTACGCAATTGACTTAGCTGTGATTGATTTATGTTGATTATTATTTACTGATTATCTCTCTGAATCGAAAGATTTATCCAAAGTTTTAAAGCTATTTTAAAGCACGTTAGTTGAAGGGCACATTAATGCAATTCAATTGAGGTATACATGTAAAATATATATGTGCACGCAAGAACAGATTATTATGCAAATGTGTTTCGCGATACAAATAAAATTAATTAACCACGATTAAAGACTGAGCCGATATGATACATTTTTTAAATTATTAAAATTCGATATAATTTCTCGATTTTATAGATATTCCATAAAAGACCCTTTTGTCTACGAAAGATAATACCATACATTTTGTCGATGGACAATGAAAATCCTGACCTGTATTTATATCACATATTTAATATTAAACGCAACTAGTTTGATCATTAAATTCACAATTATTAATACTGCATACAATCCTTGTATCAAACGATTAAAACTCCGCAATCTCAAACAGCCGCATTTAACGCTAAACAAAGTGCTAAATAAACTCTACTAGTATAAAATGTTCCGTTGTATTACCGATCGATCGCACAGTAATAGAACGCAGTCGTTGATATATTGTATATTGCCTCTGATGACAAATCGTGTCCCGATCTGTGTCGGTCTGTTGCGTCTGTCTGTTCTCTACAGGTACTTGATCCTTGAAATAGGCCGCGTCTGAATCAGCAGAAAGGGATGTATGCGATGATAATAAAACGGTATCATCTTATAGCAATAAGAAAAAAATAATGCATCATAGTTTAGATTTAGTCTTAATATAAATACATTTCTTCAAATCTCTCGCTCTTACTTTTCTCTCCTCTTATACATTGCACTTAACTTAAAACTGCAAACTTTGGTTATACGTTTATATATTTCTCGTGCTCTAGGAGTTCAAGTCGATTATCATTTTTCTCTCGCACTTCGGAGAATAAGTATAGTAGTCGAAATATGAAAGAAGCTCGCGACGTTTTGGTGCACTCTAAAACTAATAATACGCGAAAAGGTGCATTAATCGGGAAGTATCGAGCGTGTAGAAAATTCTAACCGAGAAAAAAACCGATCAATTCGCTCTTTACTCCTCGATAGGGTACATCGTAGTAAACAGCTAGTAAAAGTATAGGTTTCCCCTGACACATCGAAATAAATGGAATAGATACCTCTTACCTCTTGCATCTTGACTGCGATTTTAACCCTGACCAGTACAAAATTTTACCATTGTTTAATATATCTGGACTTTTCGTATATCGATGTCAATTCGTGAAAAAGTATCAGCTTCAAAAATTATTTTAAAAAATGGAACCTTTTCAATTTTATTTATAAAAATGTAAGGAAACGACAAAATTCTTGTCAAATCCATTAGAATAAAAACGTCCAGATTTCTTTATACTGTTTAGGGTTGAATTCGCGCATGACCGACGTTAATTTCACTGTTCCGATTTCGCAGATGGCGAGGAACCGCTTGCCGTGGCGGATTTCTCAGTAGACGGTACCGGCAAAGCCTTGAGGATCGCGTGCACCTCTTCTGCCACTGCCATCAGGACGAACTCGAATTGTTGTTTTGTAGCAACCATGTCGGGCCTTTGATCCCTAATGTGCTCAAGAGTAGCGGCGATGTCGATCTCCTTCGCTCCCTTCGTCATGCGATTTAGGACCATGTCAATCAAACAGTAAGTACCGGTTCGTCCAGCTCCATCGCTGTAGAAGAATCACATAATGTAAAGATCACTATCGATTAATTTCGAATAATATAAATTATACACATACTCACCTGCAATGCACGACTATTGGACATGATCTTCCACGATACGATTTATTAACTTTCCTACAATAAGAAAAAAACCGAAATATAATTTTAAAAGAAAAATCGTCCTTCTAAATTTTCTTCTTGGATTCATAATATTATAAATATTTTCAATAAATAGTAATTACAATAAATTCTTAATAATGTAGACTGTGCATAATAATTTCCAAAATAAATTGTATAATAAAAAGATACAATTTTTATAATAATAGACAATGAAATCAAGGCTAACCTGCGAAACTCGAGCAGAGCTTTCGTGGAATACGGTACGCTATTTTCCGGCCAGGACAGAAAGTGGAATTGTGTAACGGTACGGGTCTCGCAGGTACGCAAGTTCTTGAGATAGAAGGAGCGCACCAGGTAATCATCACACCAGAAATGCTCCGACACCAGATGCACCTCGTAGATGTGATACAGCTCCGATCCCTCCTCGGGCCAATAACGGTGACACATGGCGCGGCCCTCCTCGGTGAGCCGCGTTAGCATCACGATCACCACGCTGCCTTGTTCCCAAACCAATTGCCAGAAATCAGCCGTGGTCTGCGGTAGTGGCCCTTGCGTGGCTATGTAAGCCGGATTCCGGGGATCGTGATCTGTCTGCAAAAAAAACAAAACAAAAAAAAACCGGTATTACGGCTTCGATGAAAATAGTATCCGATAAACTTTTCGCATCGTAAACGATATTAGATTAATCGAAAAATTCGTTACTTTTTTTTTATATGTGATTCTTGTCAAAACGAAAAATTCGATTAATCTAGTCAATCCATTTTATATGCTCGATATGTCAGAAGCCGTAATCTTATTTTGTTTCGATTTAAAACAGGGTTCTTGTGCAACATCCCGTATATTTTCACAGCAGAAGAGCCGTGCGTATCGAACGATACGATTCCAATTAAGTTTTCGTTTTATCATCACTTTCCATTTTTTTTCTTCAAGTTTTCCATTTACGACACGAGGATATATCGGGTGAACAATAATACGGCCATACATCGCCAACTGTGCAATTGAAAAATATATAAGGCTTGCTCATCAATAAAAACATGCTAGAGTTCGTTCGCTGTGTTACGATTACGTGATGCACTAAAAAAAAGGTATCTATCGCAAGCATTAGCCTGACAAATTGCGCCGTGAATTGCGATTTTGCGATAAACGATCAATTCGACATGCCCATTTCGACTGTGACTTACCGATTTCTACATTTATATTGCAATGCGGCGGCCAGAAAATCGAATATCGTACGTATTTTAGCAATGTATGTTATCGCGTGAAAACGAAAATATTTATTTTATTCTTACACAAGTTTTACTTTGCAGTTTTTGCATATTGGAGTAATCAGAATAGTCTGTTTTTTTTTGTATGTCAAACATATTGAATGTCTCACGTAATGAAATAATATGATATCCTCTTGAATTCTGGTTTGTAAAATATTATGCACTTGTTTTTCTTTTTTATAATTATAATATAATTATATTATATTTTTATATTATAAGTTAAACTTTCCATTTGTTATACGCATACCTTTAGAATCAAAAAGAATGACGACATTTATTCCTATATCATTTTTTGGAGTTCTGCAAATTGTTTGAAACACAGTTACGACACATTTAATTTCGACAAAAGAAGGAAAAGCTTGAGTAGCTTCAAGAGGATATAATGAAGAAATGGCCGAACAAAGAAATAAAATCGTAGGATTTACTTACGATTGTGGAAGCATTTATGTAGTCGGAATTATTAGTGTTCGCAAGATCGTTCAGAACTACCCGAGAATGATCGTAAGGAAGTGCCGCGCCGGAACGATTCTGTTGGATATTCGCTTCGTTCTCTGCAATCTCCGTGGATGATGGATCGGCTTCATAAGCACACAACGCCGCCCATTCCTGATCCAGGCGATCCTTGTTCTTCAAATGATCCTCCATATAATTCTGCAAGTACAATTTTGAATTTCTATATGTATTTACCTTCTCTCTGTTACTCGCCTTTTCTCTCATTCTTAATTAATTTTTATACTTACGAGAACCATGTGACCGGTAGATATGTCCATGTTGGAGAGGGTAGGCTCCTCGCCCCAAGAGGATGTGCTGGAGTGATTGGAAGGCAGATTATTAGACTCGCTCTCGCGCGACAAGTTCGTGATACGCGGCGATTCCACCTTTTCGCTCGGCTGCTTCGCCTGCATTCTCGCCCTGCACAGGTCTTGGTAGTCCTTGGACGCCTCCGGGTCCGGGGTAGTCAATCCAGCGAGCTTCGCTCGACACTTTGCGTGACGACGCGCGATTATCAGCGTAACCACCGCGGCCGCGATCGTGGCTGCGACGCCAGCAGCCACCAACGCACCGAACAAGCTAGAGCTCATTTCATTTTCCCTGGCTACCTCTAGAGTGGCTGGTAATTTAGCCTGTAGAAAGACGCGTTTATGTGATGTTGATATGGTGATATCTCACATACATACTAAATTCAATCTATTTTTCGGAAAGATATGTTTATTACGAATATACCTTATTGCCTATACCCGCTCGAATGACTCTGATTCCTAATACATCTTGTAATTTGCCACGTATGTTATCTAAAATACGACACGTCTTATTATTGGACGCAAACAAAAGTAAATTTACTTTTATTTCGTATCTTTTGTATTATAATATTTTTGGAATCTTCGTAAAAAAATATGATATATAAATATTGTACCGATATTGTTGGCGACGTCGGTAGCATTATAGTTTTTGTCGTTCTGGATAACCTTAAATGTTACTTCTGCACGGCCTACTCGTATATCTTTTAAAGTCCCAGAGGGCAATCCTAACAATTCTTCGACCTAAAAAAATTTACATAAGGTTCGCGTAAAGTTTAACACGCTATTTATAATTTTATTTATGTCTTTTGTAAATATTCTCTATAATTCTGAATTAATAGCGCTATTTTTTTACCTTAGCGACCACGTGTTCTCCTTCGAGCCATCTGTGAAATGCCTGCTCGAATTCAATATAGACATAATCCAGATCAACGTTTTTATAAGTCCTTGGCGAGTCGTCATTCGCTTTGTACATACCGCCTAATTCTTTTTTCGTTAATGGTGCATATATCTCGTTATCCTAAAATATAATGCTGATGTAATTCTTACAATCTAATGTAGACAAAATTTTAGGTTCAGTTACACTTACATCCTGATTGTCCGACGCGGGATAATCATTGTCAAGGGAAACTGTAAAACGTAATGCATGATTTTAAACAATGTTTTCTGTTATCAAAATATTTAGATAATTATTTACATGAAATAATTGCTTCATCTTATCAACAATTTTATCTTTGAATTACTTGATGAAGGTCGCTTAAAAGTGATAAAACAGATCGCAAGACGACAATTAAATCTACATTTATGTTAGGTTCGCTTACTAAATGGAGATTGGGTTTTAAATGCGTAATTATTCGTTGAAAATAACGGTCCGGGTTTCTTAACATCTAAACGTTCTCTGCGTTTGAAGCCAGCCAATTCTCGCCTTAGAAGTGCATTCAAGTCATTGTTGTCGTATATCTCATCATACAAAGTTCCTACAAACCGGGTACATTTCAACTAAGTAAAAAGTTAAAATGTCCAGGCAGTCTAATGAAGCGCGATAAACTCACCACTCGCGTCAGTTTCATGTTTCAAAGGCCGCACAACTCCTCCTTCGGTGTACATGCCGCTTATCTTCGAAGAAGTGTCGGATCCCTCGAGCTCTGTCAAATTATTTTCGTCAGCTCCGCTATCCTCGTAATCGATATCCTTGTCATCGCGTCTGATCGTTGTTCTTTTCTCGTTATTCAGCCTCGTCGATGCGTCGAAATTGAGAAATTCAAGGCTCGGTGGTTTTTTCCGGTGCTTATATTTCCTGGAAAACGCTACCTCATTTTTTCTATCATTCCTCTTGTTGTCGGGAGAGAGTTCTAGCAACGTGTAATCCGGCAATTTCTCGTTTGGCAAAAATTCAAACTCGTCGGCAGACAAGAGCTGCATGTCGTCATTGTCTTCGGGCAATCTTTCATCTCCCAGATCCATGAGCGGTTCGATACCATCATTTCTGTATCCGTCGACAAAACTGTAGCGACGCATCCTGCGCGGATACAATCGTTCGCCTACGTCATTCGGCGAGTACTTTCCGTACTCGTTATATTCTTCATCATCGTCTAAAGACGGCTCGCTCTTATCGGTATGCCAGTTTGTATATTCAGATCTGTAAACAGGTCCGATGGATTCCCAATTATACGGCAGTAATTCTTGTTCGCCGTTCGGTGACCTGCTTGAAAAATGCGATAAGATTAGAAGAAAAATTGAATCAGAATCCGTAAATATACATATCCAGTATATACGTAAATATATCGTATATATACATCAGATTTCTTGTCCCATATATCAAATAAATTCGTTTCTTATTTCGTTTTGTTTCAATATTTCAGTGAATTATAATATTATAATAATATTATAGTAATATTATAATTCATGAATTAATAACAATTATTATAATATAATATATACATTACTAACAATTCACACACATTTTATTTAATCTTTCTAATTTATTTTTTTATTTAATCTTTTTTCGCACTTGTATATATTCACAATAGAATATAAAATAAACAAAAAAAAATTGACTAAATAGATGCGCTTTCCGTAAAAGGAGAAATATGAATTTAATTAAGGATTTGTAACACGCTCCTACAAAGAAATTATAGAAATTTAGAATCGGTTGTCATTATCGGTTTCTCTTTGAAAATGAAACATACTTGTTCTCAATATCCGCGGAGCGATATAGAGTATCGGCCAAATTACTCTCAGGATTCTCATTGTCCGTAGATATTCTTAATATAGTAATCGCTGGAATTATCTGGAAAAAAGAAATCGATAGCTGTCAGAGCGATATTGTATTGTGGGAAATAGGATATTTTTTGGTAGAGATAATCGCTATCAGAAAGTCGATGATGTTGACAAGAGAAACTATTTTTCGCGTACGACCGGGAATATATATACGTTTACGATATTGATATGAACCAAAACTATAATATTTGTAACTGGATTATGATTTACGCTAACCTTATCAATAAGTCCATCTTGTTCATCGACACTAGATTTCTTCAAGTATTCGCAGAGACGAATATCGGGGAAATCGTCTCGCCTGAAAAGTTTCGACGAATTAAATTTTCTTAAACAATACTTGATGATACGATTCGTAAGCTGTTTTTCATAAATTTTATCAAACGTGAAAATGATATCTTTTATCCACCGCATACAAGTTTTTTATAATTATTATATTGCCATTGTATGTGTGTTACTTTTCCAGATTTTTATAATAGTTCCTACTTGGAATATTTAAACAAAATTAGCATGAGTTAATATATTTACTGTATTTTAAAGATATTATAAAAATAGTAGACAAAAAATTTTATACGATGGGAAAAGAAATAACATTTTAAAAATCTGCATATTCAAATTAAAATTACGAAGAGTTATATACGTATGTGTTAATTTGTGCGCAAGTCGATGAATTTTAATTCGTTAGCGCAATTGTTTACAAGCTTCAACAGAATGACGTACCTATGCCGGAGATTATATAGCGACGTTTGCATAATACATTGTGTAAAGGGATGCTTCCATTTATATCCGTCCAATTCTAGTTTCTCCAGCTGCAGTCTTAATAACTCCAATTCATCGGTATCAAGATTATATCTGCATAATATAAAAAATAGAGCATATTATATAATGCATCGATTTTATAAGTGTCGATCGCGATCAAATACGGATTAATGTGAATGTACGATAATAAAGACGATAAAGACGTAGTAACGAGACCGGCGATAAAATTAATCAAGCGGAATGAGAATTTGACTCAAATATATTGCACTCATATATATCGGGTTAACATTTGAAAAAGAGTTGAGAGAGAGAGAGAGAGAGAGAGAGAGAGAGAGACATTTCAATTCGAATAATTAGAAGATGTTATAAAAATATATTCCAATTTTAAAATTTAATTTTTGTTATAAATACAGAACTTACCGATATAAATCGTCGTTTTCTAAATTGGTATACCGAGATATACATTTGCCGAACGCAAGATCTGAAAGAACGATATCAATATGAATAAGTATTGTGATTATAAAATAAAAATCTACTGAATACTATATTAATGCCATTCACACGAGTGTGTTAATAATTAACTTATCTGTTAAACTTTTATATTCGCGTAAAATTAATTTTTAATTATTTATTTGACTCCGTATTTCGCAAGATAAGAGAAGCTGGAACTGATAATGAGATAGAACTTTGCACTTTGCTATTAATATATTAATTAAAATTAATCATACAATGTTACTATGCTATTATTAATTAAAATTAATCATACAATGTTACTATGCTATTATTAATTAAAATTAATCATACAATGTTATTATGCTATTATTGTATTATTAATTAAAATTAATCATACAATGCTATTACCGTCAAAGCACTTTTCCGCCTCGGGATCACATATGTTTTCGCTAAATAGGCATCCTGGAAACACAGAACGATTATACTGAGAGAAATTATTTGTATAATGAGAGAGAGAGAGAGAGAGAGAGAGAGAGAGATTTTAGCTCCAAACTGTAATAATTAATTAATTTTCTCTTGCGTGTACAATTGCAAGCATCTGCGTCATATACCACTAAAATGCGCGAATATTTCGACACAGGTATGTAACCTGATTCTAGTCCTGTTTAAGGGCATTCACTCGTGATACAATCGACCGGGTCGCTCACCACGTCATATCCATAACTCACGAAACACATTATTATGGAATAAAAATAGCGCTACGCTGGAAATGTCTATAACAGAGAAAGTTTGGTCTTAATCCGCCCGAAATAGCTTTAACGTTGCGTTTAATATCGTGGTTAAATTCAGAAAGAATGGAAATTCTTCTAATAATAGTATAATCCTGTCTTGTAGAGGCGCGCGAATACTTGATCTGCACCTTGACCAGCACATTTCCATCGAAAAACTATGTATAAATCTCGACATTCAATCATCTAAAAAAGGAAGAAAAAAGCTCGAGATCTCTTATTTGACCGCAAATTCTTCCTTTCTTTATAATTTTTAATCAATTCTCTTGTACCAATTAATAATTTAACTCTCCATTCAATCCGTCCCGATTGTTATCCGAAATCGCGATTAAAAGAGATTGTTTCGTTAGAAAATAAATTTTCTATCTACATAGATGTTCTTTACCATTCATTCGTCATGCAATTTCCATAGAAATCGTAATCTCGTGAAAGCTTATGAGACGATTGATGATATCCGATGCATAAAAGATTAAAAAACGGAAGCACGATTGTGAGTGATCATGTCTGATTGATAGGGCACGCACATGCTTGTACGTGCTCAGAGTGCGAAAATATATAGAGCACGGTTAATAAACAATCACAGGCTACGGATGAACGCACTCATCTTTTTGATATGTTGTGATTGCGTTTTCAGCCTGTAGCAAGTTATAAATTATAATTGCATTGAAGTAAATAATGGAATAATGGATTAAAATAAAGGAAGAAAAATGTTACTCATATATATATATTTATATTCATTAACAGGAGAAAGAGAATAAATCTCTTGAATATGCAAAAGAGACATGAAAATCTATTACACGACTAAAGGACAGAATGAAATAAAATACGCAAACATGCGATAGAGTAAACATTTATCGAGAAAGAGCCAAAGTTGAATAAAACCTGTTTAAACATTCGTGACGAGTTGCAGAAAAGAATTTAAATAACGTTTACATAATCGTTTGAGAAAGAATATATAACATTGCTGCAGGAAGATTATCTCTATTTATCGAGCAAATTGTGAATAGGATCAACTGTAATCGAAATATTATGATAGCTGAGTTATACACGGTCGAACAATTAAGTTTCGAGACTCGCTTCGCATTTCCGAACGTTTGATCCGTTTGGGCTGTCATTTTAGGGGATTATTCACAACTCAATACTCAATACGTGGTGCAAGTTTTAAATTATTTGTTTCAATAGTTAATGAGATACAATCACACGAAATAGTGTTATACAATTTTGTTTAAAAATCGGTGTAAGGACCGATGGAAGGAACGCTCGACGACATTAAATTCTGCGTTAAATTAGAGAAGACTCCAACAGAAACGTTACAAATGATTCAACAAGCCTATGGAGAGTCAGCTATGCATAAGAGTAACGTTTCGAAGATACAGATGACGTAAAAAAAAAAAAAAGTGAATCAAATTTTGAAAGCGCTTGCTTCAAAGGACTAGGCTTGCTGTCTTACTATCATTTGTAACGTTTCTGTGTGTTGGAGACCTCACTAATTTAACGTAGAATTTAATGTTGGCGCGTTGTCAAGCGTTCCTTTCATTACATTGATTTTTAAACAAAATTTTGTAACACAATTTTGCGTAACTGTATCTCATTAACTATTGAACCAAATAATTTAAAACTTGCATCACGTGTTGAGTATTGAGTTGTGAATAATCCCCTAAAATGATAGCACAAACGGATCAAACGTTCGGAAATGCGAAGCGAATTACGAAACTTAATTTTTCGACCGTGTACATCTGGCATGAAAATATATTTAATCATCGAGAATCATCTCTTCGCGATATTATATTTCGTATGTAACATTCGCCCTCCATTCTAGATGAATAAAATCGGCATTCTATATTACATGTCTGTAAAGAAAATATCTTCGCCCAAGGGTCAAATACGTGGAGGTGGCTCGGTCAAGGCAGGTGAATTGGATACAACGTGCATCTATCATACAAGCGTACACGCACACATATGCTCATACATGAATAGAGGAAAATTGAAATGTGAGGTACACATGGATATGTGTATCTCCCGCGGTAACGACAGAAGGGTTGCGTGAGGTGGCGGGGTTAAACCGAGACGAAAGGGGTATACGAGATAGATAAGCAAAGAGTCGCGTCACATATATATCTGCAAGAGCGCGCGCGCGAGGGAGAGAGATAGAAAGAGAGGGAGAGAGAGGGAGACGGCGTTACGCGGGCGCGATAGAGAGATCTCGAAATTCGCGAAGGCGGTGGCTGCGTGGGATGAACGCTCGATAATTGTCGAGTTGTCGTAGGCGAAAATCGAACATTTCTCCTATGTGTATATGTCTATAAAGAAAAAGAGGGGAAAAGAGAGAGAGAGAGAGAGAGAGAGAGAGAGAGAGAGAGAGAGAGAGAGAGAGAGAGAGAGAGAGAGGTCCTCTTGATCTTTAGACGATGGAATATCGCCGAATTTGAAGAACGTCAATGATGAGAGCGGAGGATTACCTCGAAAATTTTCAGATTTCATTTATTCTCTCGCTGTTATTTATAATTTCTTTAATTAAAAACTGAAATATGTAAAAAAAGAATCGATTATTTGAGAGAAGATTCAGAGAAGAGCAAATATTTTGTTTTACTTAATATTACCAAGTCAGTCAGATGCAATCCTAAATATTTCTCTTTTTCTCTCTCCCAATAAAACTTCATTATCTGAAATGATGAAATATGTAAAAAAAATCGATTATTTCAAAGATTCAAAGAAGAGCAAATATTTTGCTTTACTTTAACGTTTTATTTAATGTTACCAAATCAGTCAGATGCAATCCTAAATATTTCTCTTTTTCTCTCTCCTAATATAACTTTATTATCACATACAATTGACTTGTATGAATATTTTTTCTACGAATCTCGATTTCTCTTCAAGAAAACGTTCCTCGCCTCTCGATTGTGCTTATAGATACTCCAAAATGATCGATACTTCGAAATGAAAACAAAGCAAGTGATATGTAGTCGGGAGAATGCAAGTGATATATAGTGATATATAGTCGAAAAAAATAAGTGATAAATATAGTTTCAAGAGAACGCAATTTATCTCCCTTAGTTGCTATAAGTGATAGATATTGTAAAAGCGCCTGTTTTACGGTATCAAATTTCTTTCGATAATCTTCAGACAAGCTTTCACATCGATATAGAGGGATGTTATGAAAGCCGCGAATGAACTCGTATAAGCTACGCATCGCAATAAAGAATATCACGATAGAAACAATAACGGAAATGATCGATAAAGATCGATGACTCTAATCCCGGTTTCTCGTAAAAGTGCACCGCGAGCGATAACGTAAAGCTCTCTGCGTTGACGTCAACCGGAAGTCGATATGGTAAACTGGAAAATTATTTGCGAAACTTTAAAGTCGCACCAATATCAATTAGCGTCAATTCTCTTTCTCCTATTACTTTAAGCAGAAACACAGACAGATAGTACAAACTAAAATTAATCGATCAATGTTTTAGTATACAGAATGGGTCCTTCGGACCTACTCGCGTTCTGTCCATAACGCTAATTAATTAAATTATAATAAAACAATAAAATGAAAGATAAAGTAGGATAATTAAATTATCCTACTCTATTACGCGGTATTGTGCAACTTTTACGCGTGAATTCAATTGATCGTCGCATCTAACAGTCGTATTCTTGTCAAACGTAAACAATATCCTTTGCGGTTAATAAAGAGTAATTCGCACTCTTTCTTCCGACGCGTTGGAAATCGATAAGTGCATTTTCACACAAATGTGTGACCAAACAGTACTTAAAGAAGTAATATCACGCGACAACCTAATGGGGCGTCAACCATTACCGCGCGTGATCGATGTTAATACTTCGAGGTGAGCACTTACATCACGTATCGGTGAGAAAAATATCGATTGAAGAGATTTATTTTTATAGAGAAGCAAGAGAATGTTGCTAACCTGAGTTATTAGATATTATTATAGAAATATACTTTGGATTTTATTTTAGAGAGATTTGAAAAGACTCCAAGATTTATACAGACTTTAAGATTTTATAGAGAGATTTAAAGTTTTATTTTTAATTAAAAGAAAATTTATCTCGTGAGTCTTAAGTTCTTCAATTTTTTTCTGTGGTGTTAAATTGTAGCTGTATAATTAAAAAGCAGTGGCGTAATTTTATTCTATTAATTGAGTTTATAGTGGACTTGGTCCATACCATTCTCTCTCAACGTTCTGTTGCTATATCTATGCTATCTCCCATCCTTTGTTATATCTTCGCATTTAGCGCTCACGCACAAGGGATTTCCGCTTGATTGCGCGAAGCAAAATTTAACAATGGTTTACAGTACAAAACATTTCGAATAGAGAACGCTTCACCATAAAATTACATATTATATCTCCCGTTTCTTTAAAAACCTCGCTTATCTCATCTCTCTCTCTCTCTCTCTCTCTCTCTATGTATATATATATATATATAGACTTAAAGTTCATCCCTTCATTAATTCAAAGAGAAACTAAGCTACACATTTTTCAACAGAGACTTCAGAGGATGCAATACACAATTGGAAACTTAATTTAATTTCTTAACTTAATTTAATTTAAACTTAATTTCTAGTCACTTGAAATTAAAATGCACATTTGTTTGAAATTGAAAAATACATAAAAACAATGATTCAAGATTTTCTTCGAGCAAAAATAGATCTTATCGGAAAAAGTATTTTTGACACTGATTTCTTTACTCGCAAAATATATTTCTGCATCGAAAATAATAATCGCGTGATTCTATTCAGATTACGAACTATTTCGAGAGTTGAGTGTACTAAGGTGTACTTTGAGGACGAACGCCATTATCTTTCCTCGCTCGTTCAAATAATAATATTCAGTACTCACCAACATTGCCATCAGCGAGAACGATGACGTGATGGAGGACACAGAGCACCAACAGCTCCACCAGACCTCCTCGCCACCACCGTTTACGGCCCATAGATGTTCCTGCAATTGTGAATCCACTTTACGTCACTCCGTCGGTTCTTTCATGCATCTACATATAATAGGATAATTTTATCTCATTCTTCTCAGACGTCTTTTATCCGCAGAAAAATAAGATGGACATAGCAAACATCCTGGCGAATAAATGACGCGGAAACATCGTAGATTATTTCTTATTTCATTATGAATTTTCATAATTTGTAAATCATTAGTTTTTGATGATTAGAAAGTCATTGAGAGCGTATGTAAAATATTCTCGAGTCTTAAAGGCATACAATGTATTTCATCTATTCTCAGGGTAAAATCTTAGTTCACAAATTGTTTATTTAATATGGAAATATATTCGAACTTGTACGGCAACACAGTTTCTAGAAAGCTAGTGTAAGTACTTTTCTAGGTACATCGCCCTGGAGTGCATCGCCCGCACTCGATCGAATGCGAATCTAATAAAAGCCAATGCACACGAGATAATCTACACTACTTTCAGCAAACTCTGACTGACAACAAAAACACTACGAATCTGAATCACTTTCTGCTAAAGAAAAAAAAAGAGAGAGAGAGAGGAACCGTTGACCCATTTGACATTTAATTACAAACTTCCTCCAATACGCAGCATTGCATAAAAGACAGAAATAGAAAAAAAAACATTATGTGCTCTCACTATTTTTTTTTTGAAGAGAGAATTTGTCCTTGGATTTTCGTCTTCCGTTCTATCATTTACCTTCGAAGAGCGTCCTCTTTCCGCGATCACATTTATATTTATATACACATATATCTCGTAGTTGAAGCATCAGGTTGTAGTCACGTTCACTCTCCTCCTAAGATAAATTAGCATCCCCTTGGGAAAGCTGCGCGCCGCCACGCCACATCTGATTTTAATTAGCTCTAGCTTCCAGATTACTCTCACAATATTATCGGAAGTGAGATACGTGCGATAACGATTTTTACTATTCGTATTAGTATTCGAGTTCGATTTGCTTCGACTTTTGTTCACATAAATATCCGTGATGTACTCAGTCGCGTCTAACGTTGAATGCGCAATGTAAATATGTATGATATCGTGCAATTATAATGCCGGCAAAGGAGGGGTACGTGTTCTCGTACATCCTGATACAATCCCTTTAACTACATAATCCTTGATTTATCCTTAAAAAAAAAAAAGAAAATAATCTAGTACAAATAAATCTTCTAGAAGCGCAGAACACGAAAATCTGATGCTCAAAATTAATTATGAGGAAATTCTTTTTAGGTAACTTTTAGATGCAAATTTACACCACAAACTTTTTCAGATTTTTCTCATTAAAAAAAAGTTAAAAGAGATAATCGTGCAGGGTGGAACTGTGATGTAAACGTGAATTCGTTTTTACCTGGGCGTGACGTAACGCGGTCTCTTCACACCCTGCGGCACATTGCCGCCACGAGAAACACCGTCGTTCCGCTTCGCGAGAGAGCTGACGATCACCACTCGGCGGTGCTGGCTGCGAGGACCTCCTGGACCATGTTCCCATGAACGGCCGCCGGTTCCACCGCAGCAATGGCACTGACTGAAAAGGCAAAACGATGAGGAAGAGGTGGTGGAAGGTACAACAGGCGGCGGCGACGGCGCGCAAGCCGTGTGTCGTCGGATTTTGAAATCGATTGTGCCGGTAGCGAGCCAACGAAGACGCAAAACGATAGGGGGAGAGAGATAGAAGGAGAGAATGTGGGAAGAAGAAAGAGAGAGAGAAAAGACGCACACACATACTGTCGTCGATGACGATAAAGAGGAACATCCAATAAGAAAGTAAATCATTGCGTCACTTGATAAAATTGATACATAAAGAAAGATCCTATCTAAATGGAGAACATCTCTCCTTAATGAAGAGATAAATTCTTAGAAAGAGAAGAAACTGAAGAAAAGCAGCCGGTATCGGAGAGGTTGCTCGTGAATAGTTTCGCTTTATCATTTATTTATCTAGTTTCTTTTTTTTAAATATAATAAGGTTCTTTTAAAATAAAAACAATAAAGATTATACCATGAAAAAAATATAATACGACTGCACTCCTAGAATTCGTGGCGTCGTTGAAAGGGTCTCGCAGGGCATGATATCGATTAGAGAACACTTGTTGCGGGCGGGTCGAAGGCGCGAGGCAAATGCGGTTCTCCCACGCTTCCCGAGAAAAACGGGGAAGAAAGATTTATGTTGTTCGTAATGGAAGCTGAAAGAGAGATAGTAGTCATTAATCCGGAACGCAATAATATGAAGAATAATAAAATGAATTTTTGCAAAAATCATTTCCTCGCATCTCGTTGAGCAGAGATATATCTAGCTTTTTTTGCGCTCATATTATAATTATCTACTATTATAATTACATATTATAATTATAGTATAATTACCTTACGTATACGTCTTGCTTTTAATTTATTTTTATATATGTATATTTTTTTTATTTCTTTGTTGTTTTTTCGCATTCTCGATTTCTGTAAATCTCCCGATAAATGTTAAGTGTCGCGAAGATGAACGCAGTGATTGTTAAATGAAGAGAATATAATATCATTACAGATCCGAAATCCGATTTTGCACACAATTAACATTTGAATCCATATGATATTTTTGGGATCGGTCAGTATAGCGGAAAAGCGCGATGAATAATGGATGGCTCGCAATATATATATACGTATATACAGGATATTAAAAAAAGATTCAGAAGGATAGATTGTACTCACTGCTTAATGAATATGGGATATAGA
Source organism: Polyergus mexicanus (assembly GCF_030449975.1). NCBI lineage: Eukaryota > Metazoa > Arthropoda > Insecta > Hymenoptera > Formicidae > Polyergus > Polyergus mexicanus. Next base: position 3,358,326 of record NW_027223322.1, on the reverse strand, counting down.
TACAGGTCGAAAAAAAAATCAAATTCTTGTTGAAATTAGAAGAGATCTTGATAAAGCCAGAACTATGGACTATCTATAGATAACTTGCATAATGCGTACAAACGTCAACCAATCACGCGCCCATAAAGGCCGTATTACACTATGGGTTGCGGGTTCGATTGCGGTTGGGGGTTACGGTTGATAGCTGCGGATTGACCAATCGGAAGAAAGTAGCTTGCCGGCTGATTGGTTAATCCGCAACCATAACTCTAACCGCAACCGAGCTCGCAACCCGTAGTGTAATATGGTCTTAATAGGTGCATCTAGTAGCACGACTGCTCAATGAACAGCTGCTGCTTGTGATTAGTGTATTTATTTATACTTTTACAATTTAAAAAGTAAACCGTCATGAATAGTCGCTCACTTTGACTGAGCGCTCAGTGATCGATCGTACTATTAGAATATTGATTCTGTAATTCAAGTGAGGATGAAAATTACAAAAATAAGCGATTTTATTAAAAAATTTATAATTTCATTGGTCCAAATCTAGTAAATTTTTGTAATTGTATTTTTGTAATTTTTACCCTCATTTGAATTAGCCCGGATCTACAATAAGTGTAGTAAGCCTCAAGCCATAAGTAATAAATCAATCACAATGTGAGGAAAATAATCAATTGTTATCGATAATTTTTTTAGGCTTAAGGTTTACTACACTTGTAGATCCGATTTTACAGAACCCATATATGTAATAAGATTATTGGCGTTTTCGAATGTAACAGGTTTAATCGCTCTCAGGGCGATTAATGACGTCATTGTTCGTCTTTGCCAATAAAAAGCTTGAATTCATAGTAAAATATAGTGATTAATTGAACCGGGTTGAATTAATCTTCATTCGAAAACGCTATATATTGCCAGTCCCCATAAGTAGAAGGGTCACCGGTGAAGTGAGACAGAAAAAGTTACTTTGTCCTTTATTGTCTTTTATTGAGAGATGACTTTGTTCGTTATGCGCATGTCGCCCATTTATTAAGCGGGGAGCACACACTTTTGCATAAGCGCATAATCATAAACATAAGGAAATTGATTGGTCCATTTCCTTATGCATAAGTGTGCTCCCCGCTTTAATTCTCCTCTTCACGGGTCTTATCTGCGCGCCGAGATTACCGGATGGTCAATAGTGCGACATCTGTCGATCGTGATTTGTCTTAAAGATATCGGCTGAAAGTAGGGTTAACTTCCTTTCATCCGGTACGACGAACCGTGAGGTGCGTAATGCTCGTTTACATCGTGAATTAAATCCTTAGACATCGCGCATTTGGATTTTTCATGCTATATTCGCATCACATCTGTAATTACTGAGCAACGCGATCTCCATTCGTACGTTGATATTTGATTCCTCAGGTCTTTCAAAAACATTTTTCGGCGAACGAAAATGTTGGGTTAACTCTAACCACGAACATGTTTATATTTGTCAATAGAATCGATCGTTCGGTTTCGGTCAATTTTTTGCAATTATTACGTTACTTTTCGCAACGTTACATTATAACGCTTTTCGCTTTCTTTTTTTCTTACAACTACAAATTTTTGGTTTACAGTATAAGTGATTATATAGTGCTCGAACCCAAAATGTTTACATTGTTAGCAAGGATATTTTGATAGCATTTTCTTTAGAAAGAAAAAAAAATAATATTCTATGCTAAGCTTATTAAATTGTACAGAGAAAAGGATTACATATATAATTTTTATTTAAAATTTTTTTCTGTGATTACTTATATTCTTTGTTTTCTTTTCAGTGTACATCGCCAAGATGGTGAAGATTATGAAGACAGGAAAAGTTGTGCTGGTCCTCAGCGGCCGGTACGCGGGAAGAAAAGCCATTGTCATGCGCAATTATGATGATGGAACTGCAGAAAAACAGTATGGACATGCTATGGTTGCAGGCATTGATCGGTATCCAAGAAAAGTTCACAAAAGAATGGGAAAGGGAAAGCTGCATAAACGCTCTAAAATCAAACCTTTTGTTAAGGTAAATTTATGATTCTTTATTCTTGTATAAATTTTCTATTATGAAATCTTGATTCGACTTTCTACTATTTCAGAATCTTTTTATATATCTATATAATTCTGTTATGTCTTTGTGTAATACTATATTTATATAAAATATTTTAGATTTTGAATTATAACCATTTAATGCCAACGAGGTATACAGTAGATTTACAATTGGATAAAGTAGCTCCTAAGGATCTTAAAGATCCAATGAAGCGCAAGAAAGTTCGTTTCCAGACACGCGTCAAATTTGAAGAGAGGTAATGTAATTCAATATTCTGCTGTCACTGCAAAATTTATATTCGTAATTAATATTATTTAAATTTACTCTTTGTTTCCAGGTATAAAAACGGTAAGAACAAATGGTTCTTCCAGAAGTTAAGATTCTAATTGTTTTTAAATAAAAGTCTGATATACAGATGTAAAAAGAGTGAACACAATTTTTTCCATCACATAATCCTATGTAAAGAATATATCAAACATTTATATTTTTAATTATCATTTATTTTGTTTGCCTTTTAACTTAGTTAGCTTAATATTTATGTTATTTAATAACTAATTAACTATATCAAGGTCATACATATAAAGGATTTAATAAAACTTGATTTTTTTTACTGAAGTTCCAGTTTATTTTAGTTTGCATGCTTTACATTTAAAGTTGTATACTTCTTGTTTGTGTATTATATTGAATGGTTTTAATAGGCTCTTTATTTTAGCAATTATACTTTAGATATCAGATACTATACTTACAAAATATATAAGAATAACAATATAATCGTATATATAAAAGCAAATAAATGTATAAATTACATTAAATAAATAATATCAACATAATAGGAGTGTATAAATGCTCCAAATAAAGAAATCTTAGAAAATGGTATCAATATAATAATGTTATTGAAATATTAAATAGATTTAATATATCTACTTTGATCACTTTTTAAGTTTTTGAATACGTTCGTCGAGCAATGCTATGTTACTCTTTATAACCTCCATATTGGAGACGAAACTTTCCTGTACTCCTTTCAATAGAGACTTGTTACTATCCAATCCTGACGAGATCTCTGCTTGCAATTCTTCTAATCTTGTTAAAGACTTACTGAAGGCAGCAGCTAGAATGCAACACATTTTTAAAAAATATATTTATTGTACATACATTTATACACTAAATAATTTTACCTTGTTGATGAATATCGCTCAATATCAATAGCCTTTCTACTGTTTGTGGTAATATTTGCGATATAGTATCTGTCCTTTTCATGATTTCATACATCTCTGAGATCTATGAGAAGAATTCAAACAAAAGACATTAATTTTATACAAAATATACATTATTATAATATCGATTCTAACATGATATATTACCTTTTGCTCTTGCTCAGAATCTTGTTCTGCTGTCGCTTTTTTCTGAGCAATGCTATCCATTCGATAAATTAAAGTGCCCAATCTTGTTTCAATGGTATCCAATTGATTAACATCTAACAATGAAGTCTTGGCTTCTAATTGTTGTACAGCTTCCATTATGCCATTGCACTTGAGATTCTGTGAAAGAGGAGGGATTCATAAACCTATTTGAAATTTATATGCCTAAAAAATGATCCTACCTGTGAAAATTTAGAAAGTTTATCGTTACTTGTCCCTATAAGATTTTCTAGACAGCAAAGTCTCTGTTCGAGCTGTGCTATCCTCGCAGCTTCCTGCATTCTTGCTTTTTCTGGGAAATACATCATCTGATATTTAAGAACACCATGTTCAACTGATTCATCTGCTTTCGTATCTTCTGATGATAACTTTGATGAAGGCATGCTAGTTTGCTTAAATAATTCAATCTGTGATATTAATTGCCTGGAAAATTAAAATATTAATTATTGAAAAAAAATATCTATATACATATATTGTAGATTATTATTTTTAAATGTCATACTTGAGCATTATGCCTTGTGGATCTGATAAACTTGCAACAACATCAGGTTCTAGACAATCTTCCAGTTTTAAAGAGACTAACTGTTTTTCTATTTGCTGTGCCTGAGAAATAATCTCACTTGCAGACTTGATTTCTACTTCATCATTAGATTTTTCCTGTATATATTATCACATATGTCTATATTAGTAATAAAATAATTTTAGCATATTTTATATCAACAATATTACAACAATATACCTTCAACTCATTCACTTCTTCATACAATTCCTTAATTTCACATTGTAGTCGCTGGTATTTTTGAAGAGGAGTTTCTTTTTCACCTTCACTGACAAGTTCCCAATCTCCGAATCTGGAAATGCTCTTTTATATATCATCCAATATATTAAATTTCATTAAATTAAAATAATTTAATTTTAATTAGAACTTACTTGTATCCTGTCCTCGGTTTGTTAGACAAACGATCTGAGAAATCGCCAGGTTTTCCAACAATTTGTTTGCCTTTAAATTTATTAAATGCTTCTTTAGCACTGATGTGTAATTGTTCGACACAAGAGCTATCGGATTCATCCTGAATAAATCAACTATTAATTAATAGACTGAATATTATATACAATATACATATAGGTATATGTTACTTACCTCACAATACATTCGCATTTGCTCTGATTCTGGCAAGTCGCTCGTTTCGTAAACGTCAAGCTGATCGTATGCCTAAACATAGAATTTGTATTCATTCACATCAGTGACATGATGTGGCATATTAAAATATGATAAGCAGACAAGAACATAAAAAGTACTCACAATTCCAGGTAAATCGGCGTATTTAGGATCTGCCATTTTTTATTATGCGATTATCTCGTAAATTGCTCAAAAATATTGCGAAACGTTACCAAAACTATGAAATATCGTCTTTGATACCAATGATTGAAATCAACACTGACAACTGATATAGCCTTAGAACAATCTTGAAACATAGAGAGGTTATCAATTCTAACGAGATGTAAAAACAACATCGCCATCTCCAATAACTGAGAAAACTAGTAAACAAAATTTATCTTGAGTTGTATTGACCAATCAGGGCAAAATCACTTTACTCCTTTTGTTCTGATTGGTCAATAGAAAGCTATTGTATTCCGACAAGTAAATTATCGAACACAATCCAATAAAAATTCATCTGCGGATCTAAATGTATACATACTTTATGGCTTATCAAGTAATTGGCTATGCAATAAATTTACGTTTACGCAACAAAAACACGAAAAATTTTTTACATATTTGACTATTTGAATAGAAAAAAGATGTCAGATAATAAAGAGAAAGATGAAGAGAAACCTATAGTAGCAAAAACAGCTGTAGATCTGCAAAGATTAAAATTAATGAAATTAATGAAAAATATAGTAAGTATTATGCATTTTCCAAATTCCAAGAAAAAAAATTTTTTTTTTGGATTCTTAAAATAAAAAATCGTGTTTTTTCTTTTAATAACATTAGGATAAGCCAGTTATATTGCCAGAACGTCCAAAAGCCAAGAATACACCCTCTGTACCAGAATTTGTTCGCAATGTTATGGGTAGCAGTGCTGGAGCAGGCAGTGGAGAGTTTCACGTGTATAGACATTTACGACGAAAAGAATATGCGCGGCAAAAGTTTATTCAAGAAAAAGCGCATAAGGTAATTACTGTTAATAAAGAGAATATATATATATATATATATTGGGTTTTGCATGAAAAAATTATAAAATTTTTCCTGTTTATTTAAAGGCGTTTCTTTTTGTTTTATAATAATTCAGGAACATTTGGATGATGAATATCATCAAAAGCTTGAAGAAAATAAAAGATTGGCAGAAGAAGCAACGGCGAAAAAACGTGCTAAAAGATTGAAAAAGAAACAGGGGCGTAAGCAGAGAAAACAAATAAAAATTACAAAGGAAGATAATGCTATCACGGATGAAAAAAACATCAAAAAGGACAGTTCAGATGAGAATGAAGAAACTGAAGTTACTGTAAAAAATAATGAAGCAAATGAAGAAAATATTACGAGTTGTTCTATAAATATATCTAAAGATAAAAGCGAAATAAAAACAGCAACAGGAAAAAAACCATCATTAGATACAGAAGAAAATGAAGAACTTATATTAAAAGTGTCTTTTGAAGAGAAAACGAATAAAAAAATTCAATATAAAGATGACACATGACAAGATATATCATTTTTGTTGCATTTCTCTTGTTAGATTAAAATATATATGTATAATCAAAATTTAGCAATCAAATCATTTGTTTGAATGGCTATCATTGATTAGAATTATATCCTGTTGTGTATTATGTTATAATACAAATTCCATGTTTCTTCATATTGTAATGGTAAAAATGGCTGTGTTTTTTAAAAATAAATATTAAAAATTTGCATGAAAAAAGTTATTTTATTTTTTCATACTTTACAAACCTATATTGTAGGTGTAATAGCATCTAAATTGTCATAGCGATTAGTTCTCTCAAATATATTTGCCAAAGATTGAGCAATTTGTTGTTCTTCGATACAACATGCATTCTTCATTAGTTGTTCCAACTGAGCTTTTGCTTTGATTAGATCTCCCAATTTTTCAGGCAAGACAGTTTCCTATAACAAAAATATTCAAAATATTTAAATCACAAAATATCATTGTTCCAATATTTATGTATAGACACACTTAATCTATTCTGTGAATATACTTTATGTTGCACTATACTTGAAATTGCTTCATAACATTAGAAATTTCCTCCACATGGTCGCCAATTTCGAGCCAAAGATTTTGCAGTTCAGATTTTTCTGTACAAACGGCAACTCGACTAAGAGTAAGGCACAACTAAAAAAAATATATTTTATGTTAATATATAACTGATAATAAAGTATCAATGAAATATATTACATGCAGAAGTACACTTACTTGTTGAATCAGTGCATCTCGATGCGGATATTCAACATAGCTTGGGACATGTTGAGCATTTTCAAATGCCAATACAATACTTTTCCACAACATTACAATATATTTACCGTAACAACTACATGAATACAATGCCCATGCGGCATTGGTACGCACTTTAAAGTTAGGACTATCACATATCAGAGTAGAAAGTGCTGGAAATACTTCATCCTATAAAAATATATAGTATTTCATACTTGTATTGTGTTAAAGATATCACATTTTCAAATTCATACTTTCCAAGAAGATGGCAATATTGCATCTGGGTTATGGCTCAAAACTAATCCTAAAGCTCGACAAGCATTCCATCGTACCTAAAGAGTTATAAAATAAAAAAGAAAAAAAATGTCTGTTCACTAAATAAATACATCAACAAATATTTATTATTCTTATATTATTCTTTTTCTACTTTTTCTCTTTGTCACATAAATTTTGAATAAGCATATAGGATATAGGACCAATGTAATCTCATTCTAGTTGCAAATAAATCTAATTATTATTTTTTTATTATATAAGTTAATTAGAGTTAATGAGAATTAACATATATCTTTAAAATTATAGTAAAACTTACTTTCATATCGTTTCCTAAGACAGCACATTTAATAAGTGCATTTAATCCTAATGTTGTATCAAAGAGTATGTGCTTTTGTGGACAAAGATATAAAATACTTCCAATTGCCCTAACAGCGTTACATTTTACTTTATCATTATCTTTTGCAGCTTTGACGCTTATATGGTATAATTTGGGTAGCAACACTTCCAAAGAAAATGGTTCTATCTCTTCATGCTGTCTGAAAAAATATATTTATATAGATAAAAAATATATGTCATTAAGAACATAGTAGATATCAAATGAATGTAAAAAGTATAAACAACAGACTTTTGTCTGGAAAGACAGTCACACAGGTTTGCCAATGCCCAAGCACTCTTCACGCGAACACCGAGGTTTTTGTCATCAAGAGCCAGACAAACTATATCGGCTAAATCCATAAGAAACCCAGTATCGTCTTCCAATGCCGACAAAGTTACCAACATTCCTAATGCACGTAAACCGGCTGCTCTCACAGCACTCTCTTCATCGCGAACTGCTCCAAATAGTATTGTAATTATTAATATAGTTCTTTGCCTCTGAAAATATATATAAAAATAATATCTGAGATATAATATTTTAGAATAACACTGAAATATAGAAACAAAATATTTATTAATAAAATATTATTTTTGATAGCAAATATGTTTGGAAAGTAATTGCTTCGTGAAAAAAAATAAAATAAAAATTTATATATTCTTTTCATTAGCCGTCTTACCGATAACTGTGTGAATACATTTCCATTTATGCTACCTAGACAATCGCAAGCAGCTTCTCGTAATATAGTCTGCGATGTCTGTGCGAGTGATATCATAGATTCAAATATAATGTTCCAAAATAATATACCATCACTATGATAAGTTTCAATATTTGCAAGACAACTAGACATAATTTCTAAAACCCGACATGCATGCAATATCACTTGGCTTTCTGATTCCTCCATAACCGAGATTAAGATTGTAGTCACTTTTTCTAAATGAGGAAATACAAGGCTTCCTGTATTAAATGCCAATCTTCCCATAAGTTTCAAAGATTGAAGTCGTACAGGTGTACTAATCGTCTAAAATAAAACAAACAATATTAACTTCCAATCTGACTAATAACTATTTTATAGTTACAAGATTTCATTTTTTAAATATAGATTTTACATACTTTATTAGATATATTTTCTAAGCAAACGCGAATCAGTAAACAGACGCTTTCATCTTTTGATGTTTTAATTTCGTTACAACTGTCTATTGAATTATTGACATCTTCAATATCTATTTCTTCTTCTTCTGTTCCAATATCGCTAATTGAACCAGTATCAAGTTGTAATTTTCCTAATTCTATACTACCTATAGATTGCTTAGCTAATATGTTTAATATTTCCTGAGTGATAGGTTCACTGGAAGCAAATGCTTCAAAAATGGACAATGCTGCAACTCGTACAGTCGGATCTATGCAAATAATTAAGCTATGATAATAATAATAGATTAAAAATTATATATAATAACAGCATGATATACCTTTATGAAATATGTGTGGTCTACAATTCCTTGCTAACTTGGTAGCCAAACCCGATTTTAATCGTTCATATGGTGTGCCCTGTACAAGGGCTGTTGTGCATTTTAATGTGTGCGTTAACACAGTCACGTTTTTCTCAGCAAACAGAATTAACGATAATGTAAAATGCAGTTCTTTGACCATTAAACATACTGTGCCGAAAAATGTGATGAAAGAAGTATGATCGGTATCTTCTGCATGTATCAAGAATGGTCTAGCACCTATCAACAATTCAGTTAATATACTTAACACATTTTGTCTAACTTTAGATATAGGTTCCACTAATATGCTTCTCGTTAATACTCGTGCGTCGTTTCGTGAACCAGTTGCTACAATTTGTGGCCAGTACCCAAAAATTTCTCTACTCTGACTAATTTCTATGAGAGTCTGTAATAAACGCACAGCTCCCAATCTTACTTTGGAATCTATATGGATGGTATTATTAAATTCTGTATCCGATGTATCTGAATCGCTGGAATATTTGGAGATTCCAGTATGTTCTGGAAGAGTACTATTTTCTATATCGGATGCAGTCTTCTTGGCAGATGTTTTCTTCGGCTTTGCTTTGTGATTTTTAAGATTTTTACATTTTGGAACCACATGAATGCGTTCTGGAAGATTCATTGCTGCAGGATGAAGTAATTGCGGCTTTATGACTGTATATCCTTTAATACCATGAAATAAGAATGCTTGCACTACCCCTAATATTTCTCCAACAATATCAGAGGAATTAGGAATCAATTTTTCCAAAATTATACAATGCAAAATATGCAAGCACAAGTGTATGATCTGCAAATATGTAACTATGTAAGATAACACAAATATTTTATATATATTATATATAAAATACAGTACATACTTTACTATAATAAAGCTTATCATCATTGCTGTATAGTAATGATAGATTTTTAAAAATGATATCTTTTATCAAATATATAAATTCCTCCGATATATGATTATTGTTATTTTTGTTTACAATTTCTTCTAAACACCCAAGTGCATAGAAATTGATTTCAGACCATGCACTACATGGAGAATTTAAATGTTTCAGTAATAAGCCCTTATCCCTGAGTAACAGACGTGCATACTGAAACATAAAACAATATTTAATTTTGATGATATAATAAAAAATTTAGTTTAATATATAATATGTTTGTTACAGAAAGATATAAAGACTAACATGATTGATATCATCAAAATATCCAGCATGTAAAAAGCTTTTTATAGCAATTAATACATCAACTTGTGCCTGTGATTCAGAAAATTCTAATGCTTCTAAAATCCATCTTTTACAAGTCGCAAATGTCCGGCCATGCAACTTGATATTACTTTGAGTTAGATTGTATAAAAATTTACAAGCACTTTGGATTAAGGATGTTTCTGTAGGTAGAATAGTTACACAAAGCTGATTCACTAACAATAATACCGCCTAGAAATAGATTAATTTTGTTGTATAAATTGATAATAAAATATAACTTGATGTAATCATATAACATTATTAATATAAAATATTTGTCACCAAATGAATGTTTCTTACATCATTATTTATAATATTTATGCATCTGTAATCTAATTCGTTAAGATTATTTAGGCATACATTGATTTGTTTTTTGTCACTGAGCTTTGAATTAGTTAATGACAGTAATCTTTGAACTATCGAAAAAAACTTTGTTGTGGTGTCACTAATTGTGTGATTTATATGTAATGAGGCCATCATTTCATATAAATATATTTACACGTATTACATAAAATATAAATTTATTATCTCGGAAAACATAAATTACTTTAACAACTACTAATTTATGTCATTTATATAGGTACATAACTATACAACATTATACACAACACTTCGGATAATTGAAAAATGACATTATTTGTTACAATATTGTACAACAATCAATATATTTTTGTTGCAACTCGATAACACCGTACAATATAAAAAGTCTTATCGTGATAAATATCATAAGTCGATAAATATCTTTAATAAAAATCCGAAATCGTGGCTCTTATGGTTAGGAGAGTTCTGCCTTATCGGTCTTATGTACATTTTTTCGGAGCACATATTTTGGAATTACAGCTGAGAAATACGAATAACATTCTCACCTAACGTGCATAATTAAAAAATTTTAGTCACAATATATAATCGAATAAAATTAATTTCGGTCAATTGTATGTAGATATATGATTAATACTACGAAATCATTGACTAACAATAAGAGAGATATTTTAAATCCAAATGTTTCACTATAATATAAATTTTTTGTTCAATTTTTAATTACGCGTTCATAGATTTTTAGATAAAAGTAAAAACATTTTTAAAAATTATTTTTAATTGTCAGCTTATTATTTTGGTAACTTTGCGACATAAATATTACATTGCATATTTAAATTTTGTGAATGTGTAAACAAAATATGTAAAGTGTATATATTGATATACATACATATTAGATATTAAAATATTTTGAACATATATATCTATATATAGTAATCTTATTAGCATTGTTTATCACTGTAAATAAATTGTAAAAAGTACTATAAATAATGCTTTTTACATTGAATACACTTAAATCTGTTCAAATCTCTCTAATACAATCTAATTTAATTATTTTATACATTTTATCTAATAAGAACAGGAAAATATCATTCATAATACTTTGAACATATCATTTGATTGCCAAAATGATTGATCATTTGCTATAATAATTGCCATTGATAGCAATTATTATTGTAATAACTTGTTGAAAAATGTACATGTGTAAAACTGAGCTAACAATAATCTAAACATTAAAAATAATGTGATTTTTTATAATATATGAGCATATTCTATGATAAAAAGCACTTAAATATATAATATATAGCACAACAAAATATATCCTGAAACTATGATAAATAAGTACATCCATAAGATGTACTTGTAAGTGAAATCAAGTCTTTTTTACTTGCATTGATCAATATAACTCCGCATTAACGCACATACATCTATCCACAAAAAATTTATAAAATATTTAATATTAATTAAAAAAAAAGAATATATATAAAATCATTCTTTTGAATGTGTTTATAATGTAATTGCTTCCATTGATATATTAATAACAGTACTCTGCGTTGATACCACTGCTTCATTATCAATTGCAAGTTTATACAGATATTTATAGGATACATATACACACAATAAACGCTACATGCATAAGTACTCTGCGTTGATACCACTGCTT